>NW_024412405.1:7382661-7444457 GCF_014898765.1 Herpailurus yagouaroundi | reverse complement strand
TTTCAACGTTTTTATTTATTTTTGGGACAGAGAGAGACAGAGCATGAGCGGGGGAGGGGCAGAGAGAGAGGGAGACACAGAATCGGAAACAGGCTCCAGGCTCTGAGCCATCAGCCCAGAGCCCGACGCGGGGCTCGAACTCACGGACCGCGAGATCGTGACCTGGTTGAAGTCGGACGCTTAACCGACTGCGCCACCCAGGCGCCCCTGGTCCCTTTGTTTCTTAATCAGGCTAGCAATGAGAATGTCATCGACATAGTGGACGACGAGTACTTCTGGAGATAAGTGTGCTTGTTGTAGATCGCGGCATATTGCGGGGGGAATTAAGTTATCTCTGCAGAAGCTCAGCACAACGATCTCCCAGGCCGTTCCATGGGAACGCAAGTTGGTCTTCTTCACCTTTGTTTGGCAAAGAGATCGAGAAAAAGACATTAACTAGATCAATAACAGTGCGCCAGTCTCCCGTGTAGGCCGCCACTGCTTTGGTGATGGCGATGATGCCAGGTGCCTCAGTGGCCAATGGCGGTATCTCATCATTCAATCAGTGGTTGTCCATGGTCAACGAGCCAGATGCTGGGTGGTTCACTATGATGATGTGACAGCCTTCCAGTCTGCTGCAAGTCCTGAATTAACAAAGTAGATATTGTCCACCGGCTGGTGGGGAATGCTGCTTTCATTGAGTCGTTTACCAGGTTGTGGGCGATTCAGGTGGTGAGTGAGAGTGTTGCACCCCAGGGTATAGCTCTAAAACTTTGCGGTGAGGGGGCCCACACCCCTGAGGCTGTGGTGAAGTTTGTCCCGCAAACAGCTGAACCATCACTACCTGTAACACCCTCAGCTGTGAAAACCTCCATCACCAATGCCACCAATGGCCTAGAGGGCCCCACCCACAAGCATGTGCAGACTTGTCCACCATGGGTCCTCACATTTGTCCTAAAATCACACAATGCCACCAGCTTTCCCTGTGGAGGTCTGGGTTTATTTTCACTTGGTTCAGTGTCCAACAGCCCCATCAGAGTCTGAATTCCCAGTTTTTCCTATAATCATAGGAGTACAAGGCCACCAGTTCACTACCCGGTTCCCCCCTTCACCACTCTTTCTGCAGGGCAGCCTTGGCCCCTTGTCAGGTGTGGTCAGGGAACTGAGGGCTGCTCGGAAGGACTGGAGACATCTTTCCAGTGCCATCAGTCTTCCTCCTCTTGTTCGTTTGTGACTTTGACTTTACGATGTTGTCAGAGATCTTCTCTGGGAACCCGATCAACTTCTGCGTTGTGTATTCCATTTCAATGGCCAGGGCTACATCCTCTGTGCATTGGCTCTGACTCATCCTTTCTTTTCACTCCATCGTTCTTCAAGTTCTCTTTCCGGTCATTCAGATGCAGCTCCCCATTTCCAGGCTTCCATCTATTCATGCTTGCCTGGGTGATGAAGCCTGAAGCCATCTTCCCATTTGCACTACAAAGTGATATCACTCAGTGGAGCTTCTTGACCCCTCCCCCCATGGTCATTCCAGGGCACATGAATAGGGAAACTGGGATCTTTCTTCAAGGAGACCCTGCTGGTTACATACCTCCAGGGCTGTCTGTCACATGAATGTATCATCTGTATCCCCAGGGGCTGGGTCATAGAGCCAGCTGTCCATGACTTTACCTGAAGAGAACTTATGGCCTCATGAATGGTTTTCCAGGGGATATCACTCATAGGCAAGTCCTCCTCGGTTGGGAATAGAGCTCTCATGCTTGTTGCAACCCGATCAAGAGTGGTATGAATTTATCTCTGTCTCTGTCCTTTTAGTTGTCTTGTTCAACGTGGGCCAAAAAGTACAGCAGCAGGGGGTCAATGGCTGTGACCAAGGGAGTGCCCTGTGGCTCCCTCAGACTGTCCACTGGGCCTCCGACCTTTTGATCTAAGGTGCCCCTTTACTGAACAAGTACACCAGTGAACTCACAGCAGACTCCTCTGGCTTTTGTTCCTATCTGTTCAGTTTTGATACTTCACTCTCAGAGAAGGACATCATGTCAATAATGAAAAGTTACCTTTTCAATAATGCCATCAGTGGCTTTGCACTAGGTGAAAACATGTCTTAGTTGAGGCTCCCAAGCAACCTGACTGGAAGGAGCTCTCTGCATGGAGGCCCCTGAATTGCCTGAGTTGTGTCCTCCAGCCTCTAGGACACTGTTGGAGCTTTCAGGCAGCATGAAGATGGCCAAGAGCCAGAGAATAGTTTCCTTTTCCTTAACCTTTCTAGAAACCCCTCTCACATCTCCACCCTCATCCATGGCACCAGCTCATTCCAGCTGACACAGAGATTATCTCTACTTTACCTATTCTTGTGTGATCAGAGGGAGGTCAGCACCTCAGTCAGCTTGTCACCCTCTGGGGAGCCAACTCCATCTTGCGGTGGCTGGATTGATGAACCCTTGTGCCTCCACCATGTCCCGATGTGCCTTGTTGGTAACCTTGCTCGCTACACCAAGCTACTGAGCAAGTGACACGTGTTACTCCCAATGGGGGAGAAGCCCTACCTCATGGACACTAGCAAGAAGCCTAACAATGCTCCCTACCGGAAGCAGTAATCCCAGGATGACAAAATAATCCATGGGATGCAGGTGCTGGAGTCACCAAGAAAGCTACAACTCACACAGGCACTGGATGGAAAAATGCTTCCTCACACAGAGAAGACAGAGAGCAAGGTCAGCTCCAATAGTGACAAGTCCCCATGGCCAGTGGGATTTGTCCTGTAGCTGACACACAGGGATAGTCTCTAGGTACCTCCTTACGCTGTAGGTAAAGGACCCTACTCCTTCCCTGCAGGGAATGTGTATGACAGTGGGGGTGGCCAATGGCAGCTGTGAGTGCTCTTTGTCTCCCATTAAGGAAACCATCTGGGCCCAAGGCCATTTTTCTGACACCACGCAAGGGATGAGAAGCGTCACACCCATATTTCCCCACAGTGTGGATATGCCACATTTTGGATGCCCATTCCTCAGTTGTTGGCCACTTGGGTTGTTTTTGTGTATCTGTCAAAAATGATGCTGTTATGAACATTAATGTGGAAGTTTTGTGGGAAAATGAATGTTTCACACTCTTCATGCAGACCGGGAGCAGAATTGCTGGGGCTTGTAGTCACTGTATGTTTAAACTACTGAGACACTGCTCAACTTAGCTCTTACGTTTAGATCTTTGATCCATTTTGAGTTAATTTTTGTGTAGAGTCTGAAACAGCACAGTTTCATGGAAAAAGCTGTTCTTTTTTTTTTAAGTTTGTTTATTTTGAGACAGAGAGAAAGTGCGAGTGGGGGAGGGGCAGAGAGAGACAGAGAGAGAGAGAGAGAGAAAGACTGAGAATATTAAGCAGGCTCCACACTGTCAGCGTGGAGCCTGACGCGGGGCTCAAATTCATGAACTGTGAGAACACGACCTGAGCCAAAGTCAAACACTTAACCAACTGAGCCACCCAGCTGTCCCAATGAAAAAACTATTCTTATCTTATTGAGTAGTCTTGGAGTCAATGTTGAAATCAGGTGACCATAATGTGAGTTAATTTGCATAGTCTGAATCCGAATCCATTGATCTGTATGCCTATGTTTACGCCACTAAACACATCATTTGATTACTATTGCTTTCCAGGTAGTTTTGAAATCTGAAAGGGTGATATTCTTCTTTTTCAACGTTTCTTTTGATGATTCATTGTCTTTTGCATTTCCATATGGGGTTTTAGGATTAGTTTGTGAATTTCTGCAGAAAAGGCAGTTGGGATTTTGATAGGGATTGGTAATGAATTTGTAGAACAATTTATGGATTGGTGTCATCAGTACAGTATGAGGTCTTCCGATCTAGGAGTAGAGCGTGGCTTTCCACTTACTTATATTTTCAATTTCTTTCAACAAAGTTTTGCAGTTTTCAATGTATGTCTTGCATTTATTCTTGATTATTTGATTGTTTTTATGTTAATATTATAACTTCAGAGCTTTCTATACTTGAAATCACTTCACCTGCAAATAGAGATACTTTGAATTCTTTCTTTCTGATCTGGATGCTTTTTATTTCTTTCTCTTCCCTGATTGACCAGGCTGAGATTTTCAGTCCAACATTGCATAGTGGTGGTGAGAAAAGACATCCTTGTCCTGTTGGTACTAATAGCAGGAAAGCTTTGTTTTTACAGCATTAAGTATTACGTTAAGTTAGTTGAGTAAAGCTCAGTTTTCATACATGCCTTTGATCAAGCTGACGGGGTTCCTTTCTATTCCTGGTTCTAGCCTTAGTTTCTATTCCTGGAGTCCTTTTATCCAGTCAAATGATTTTTCTGCCTCAATTGAGATGACCAAGTATTTTGTTTTCTCCATTCTGTTATATGGCGTACTGTGTTGATCAATGTTTATATGTCAAGCCAATATTCATTTCTGGGATAAATTTTACTTGGTCATGATGCATAATCCTCTTTTTGAAGTTTATTTTTATTTATTTTTAGAGGGATAGAAAGCAAGCAGTGGAGGGACAGAGAGAGAGGGAGACAGAATCCCAAGCGGGCTCTGTGCTGACAGCTGACAGCACAGAGCCCGACGTGGGACTCGAACTCAAGAACCATGAGATCATGACCTGAGCCGAAATCAAGAGTTGGACGCTTAACCAGCTGAGCCACCCAGGCACCCCAATAATCCTTTTTAATATACACAATCGTTTCTTTGAAAATTTTTTAATGTTTACTTATTTTTGAAGGAGAGAGAGACAAAGCATGGGGCAGGGAAGGGACAGAGAGAGAGGGAGACACAGAATCCAAAACGGGCTCCAGGCTCTGAGCTGTCAGCACAGAGCCCACCACGGAGCTCGAACTCATGAACCATGAGATCATGACCCAAGCCGAAGTCCAATGCTAATTGACTGAGCCACCGAGATGCCCCTATATGCAGTCCTTTTAAAATATCCTTTCCTCCCAGATTTGGTTTACTAGTACTTTGTGCAGATTTTTGTGTGTATATGAACAACAAGCATTGGTCTGTGGATTCCTTTTCTCGTGAAGTCACAGTAATACTGGACGCGTGGAACGACTTGGGAAATGTCAAAAAACCTCACAGTCTTTGCAAAGGGACTCCGTGTGAAGGTCGGGGCACACCTTTGACACTCACCCAGGGAGCTAACCACTCTGTCTTAGCCTTCATTACTTCCTGGTACAGAACTTCAGTGTCGATCAGAGGTTAGCGTTCAAGGCCTTCTCAGGTCCTTCTTGAGCATGTGTACACGTGTGTGACCTTCTTGAGTCAAGAGACGTACGGGAGCTTTTCAAAGCCCTGTTCTCCTAAGCTCTCATTCCCCAACCTTCCTTCACAAGCTTCTTGTTTCGTCTTTGGATTGTTCCAGGTCTGATCCGTTGCTTCAGGCAGCAGTGGCTAAAACAGTTTCCTGGATGTGTTTTGGACAGATGCTCACAGGTAACAGCTTCAGCCCCTGGTAAGTTCTGAGGTAGGTGAAGTGAAGACAAAGAAACCTTTCGAGCCAAACGTCTAGATCCAGCCACCAGCAGGCAACACACAAAGAATACATGGGAATAAAATAAATGACTATAAATACGTAGAATTCTTTGCAACTGAGGTCAGTTATGCTCCTTCCTGTACCTGTAAAGGAATCTGGACTGTCATTTTCAAGGCTACTACTGAGCTGGGAACTGGGACTTGGGAGTAGGGTAAGGTAAAAATGACACATAGCTCTCTGTTCTTGCCAAGACGCGGATACTTTTCTTGCGTGAACTCTCCCTGGTTGCTGCAAGCTTTTGGATAATTTCCAGCGTTCTGAAAAAGTTTATTCTCACGTCTCCCCCCCCTCCCCCCGCCGCGCCCAGTCCTTTCATTGCTTTTATGGAGAGACAGAGCTTTGGAGTTTCTTAATCCATTACCTTTGGTACCTCATAGGAATTTAATCATCCACTTTCATACCAACATTACTGCGCATCTCAGATGGAAACAAATAAAGCCGACCAATGTAAGTTGTGCAAGCTTGGAAAGATGCAATCCGTAGGCACAATATACATGAAGTGTCCAGTCATCAATTTCTTTCAGTCGTTTTGCTCACATTGTGGATGAAGGTTACTTGATGTAGTTAGTATTTTGATTTTGATTTTTCTTAAGTCAGCCTCGGGGCGCCTGGGTGGCGCAGTCGGTTAAGCGTCCGACTTCAGCCAGGTCACGATCTCGCGCTCCGTGAGTTCGAGCCCCGCGTCGGGCTCTGGGCTGATGGCTCAGAGCCTGGAGCCTGTTTCCGATTCTGTGTCTCCCTCTCTCTCTGCCCCTCCCCGTTCATGCTCTGTCTCTCTCTGTCCCAAAAATAAATAAACGTTGAAAAAAAAAATTAAAAAAAAAAAAAAAAGAAAAAAAGTCAGCCTCTAGGCAGTGGCGTTCAAATTGTAACACTACAAACTCAAGTAAATATTAGGGCCATGAAAGGGAAAGAAACTGTCTTTATTTCCTTTTACAATAATTCAGGGAAAATCCAGGCATGTTTTTATGGGATTTTAGGATTCATGCATCAAAGTGACAGAGTGGAAAGGTAGGAAATGATGTTGTGGTCCCCAGAGCCTGCCTCCAGGTCAGGACCAGATGGCCCCTGTTCTCTCCTTTGTAAGTAGTGAGAGCACTTCTGACCGAAGCTGTGCTGTGGAGGAAAATGTTCACGGAATGGATGTGTGAAATGAAAACCTAATGAAAGCTTCCCTCAGCAAGTTTAGACAGGCTCCGTCTCTAACTTATGAGCAAAAACAAAACAAACAAAACAAAATACACAGGGTATATTCTCCGAATTGTCTAGAAATGGCTTATATGCAAGCACATTTTCCATTGTTAAAAGCACAACTAAGTGACATACACACAATTAAACCCATAATATGAGCTGTCTTAAAATGACTTTACTGTCAAATAAAGCAAAGAATACTCACTACAAACTCTCCAAAAATGAATATATTAAATTGTATTATGATATTTTTGAAGAAAGAGGATAAAATCTTATAATAATTCGTTGTCATTTTGTGCCACTGAATATTTACCGAACAACTAGCATGTGGTAGACATTTTTCAAGATCTGGAGATAAAGGTGGTCTAATAAAATACAGGATGTCCCTTTAAACTTGAATTACAGATAACAAACGTATTGCTAATGTACGTTCTAAATATTGGAACACACAAAACACTGCCCTTTATCTGAACTTCAACTTTAAGTGGACAGTGTGTATATTTATTTTCTAAATCTGCTGAAGTTATAGAAGATACAACCATGGACAAGATATGAGTACAGCTGCTCTTACGGATTTTACCAGATTGAGAGGTGTAATTAAACGGGCAGGTGCAACCCAAGAAATGAGTGCAATCAGGATGTACAACTCCTCTTCAGGGTGGTCAGAGAAGTTTTGTGGAAACATTAATAGATGCTGAGTTAAAAATCAAGTTATAAATCACAGGAGAAGAGTATGAGGGAGAAGGGCTCCTACAAACTCTTAAAAGCAGACAGGACCTTCATTGAGGAATTGAAATTAATTCATATTCCCAGGGCATTGAGCAGCAGGTGGAAGTTTGGTACCTCAATCCTAAGAGCCCATACCCACCAGAGAAGTAAGTCTGTATTGGTTGCAGTTAATAGGAAATTGTAAGAGGGCTTGATGGGATCATTTCTCTGGCTCCAGTCAAGGGATAGACGGGGGAATCAGGCCTAAACCAGGTAATCATGCCAGCAATCCATTGCCATGTTTGATGGTAACATAAGACCAGAGGAATGAGAAAGGGGATGGAGAAAACCGGACATCTTTTTGAAAGATCAATTCAAGTTACTGGCTGATAAAACATGGGGGGGGGGGGGGGGTGAGTGCGAGAAAGGGGCCAAGAATAATGTTTACATTTCCACCTTTGGAGACTAGATGCGTGGGGTCACCGGCAGGAACACAGGGGATATCAGAGGAAATGAGGATTTGGGAGAGTCTAATTTAGGCAAAATATAAGGGACATCCAAAGGCAGGAATCTTGAATGTTGATGTGAATTTTATATATATGCACACACACACACACACACACACACACACACACACACACGTTTATATACATACACATATACATATATACACAGAAGCAATAGTATTATATATGTGCATGTAAAATGTGTATTCTATGTAGATTTTGGAACCAAAGGCCATATGTGTGAATCATCAGCCCGCTATTGTACTTGAAGCTTTTGGAATGTAACTTCTCACCCAGGGAAAAAAGAATAGAGAGAGAAAAATAGGCGACCCACCGAACTACGTATCAGGGACATGGTGGCCAGTGTTCACAGCTCACTGGTTCCCCTCCCCTGTTTTTCTTGTAGGTTTCGGGAGAATGTAAAACTTTCTTTGTAAAAATCAATTTATTTTTATATTTAGTGCTATGTTACTGTTAATTTATTATCATTGTAATTTCAGTATTCTGCCTAATTCCTCCCCAGTAGGACCATGTTTTCAACAAACGCCAGCCTAACTTCTATACGCGGTCGCAACTTCCTGGTTGAGGCTTGTTCTGACACATCTTCCTATGTTTTCCGATTTGTTTTTATCAGCCAGGGGATTGCTCTTCGCTGCTTTGGGAAAGTAGATGTTTATTTTATAGAGAAAGCATACATTCCTCTCTTAAGGGTAGAAAAAAAAAAAAAAACGCTGCGTATTTTCTTCCTCAAATTCTAAGGCGTTGTTTCCCCCAACCTGCTTCTGCAGCCCATGAGTTTGTGCACAACAATGAGACGCACAACTGACATTGCTTCTACCGATTAAGGGTTGCTTAAGCAACAGGCTGCGAGAGGCAAGGCTTCCAGTTACTGCACTTTCTGAGAGCAACAGTAAATTGAGAATCATGGACTCGTGAAGCATTAGATCTGGTAGGACCCTAGAGAAATCTTGTGCCTCATTTTCCACTGAGGAAACGATGGCTTGGAGCCGTGTATTGATTTCTCTGAAGTCACAGAGTCAGCGCTGTCAGATCAGAACCAGACCTTCATTCTTCTGACCTCTCCTCCAGAGCTTTGCTCTGTCTCCTTCCTCGGCCAGCGCTGCCCGGGTCTCAGTGGTGCAAGTGTCAGAAGGGCACGTTTTGAGAGGTTGCCTAGGAATAAAAGCAACAGGGAAATGGGGGAAGGATCGGATCAGGGAGGAGTGACTGGAAAAGCACGGTGTCGTGGAAGTTAGGGAGACAGGCACAGTGGCTGGGAAATAGGTCGCATCAAGACCCAGCACAAAGCCAGCTTCACATGCAGAAGACATGTTGAAACTTGAAATGTGGGGGCAAAAAGGGGAAACGGCACCAATATACTGGGAGCATAGTGAGTAAATAGGCTCATTACTTTAGTCAGTAGCTGAAAACAGAAGGTGTTAGCTGGCTGTCAAGGTTCCTCTCAGGCGTGTTGGACCTGCTCTTCCTGTCTGAAGAGAATGTCGTTCCATTTGAGCAAAGGGACAAACAGGTGAGCATCTTATCTTTACGGAGCATCTTTCTTCTATGAGCATGTTTCACACCTACATGAATTCTAGCTAAAATCCTAAAGCTTGCTATCATTTTCTGCATTTCACAGATGAGGAAATTGAACCTGAAAAATAGTCTCGAGGGGTACTCGGTAGCTCAGTCTGTTAAGGGTCGGACTCTTGATCTCGACTCAGGTCATGATCTCATGGTTCATGAAATTGAGCCCCAAGTTGGGCTCTGCGCTGAGAGCAAGGGATCTGCTTGGGATTCTCTCTCTCTCTCCCGCTCTCTCTCTCTCTCTGTCTCTCTTTAAAAAATAAATAAACATTAGAAAAGTAATCAGTATCGAGGGGCACCTGGGTTGCTCAGTTGGTTAAGCATCCAACTTTGGCTCAGGTCATGATCTCTCCTCTTTATAATATAACTTTCAAGCCTGGTTTGGCTCTTTGAGATCGTTTATAGCCCCATACAAATTTTAGGATCGCATTTTTCTAAATATGTCTCCTGAGGCAAGGGGAACTTAAAGCAAAACTAAACTACTGGGATTACATCAAAATAAAAATTTTCTGCACAGTGAAAGTAACAATCAACTAAACTAAAAGGCAACCTATGGAATGGGGGAAGATATTTGCAAATGACATATCTGAAAAAGGGTTTAGTATCCAAAATACATAAAGAACTGATTCAACTCAATACCCAAAAAACAAATAATCCAATTAACAAATGGGCAGACGGCTAACAGACACATGAAAAGATGCTCAACATCCCTCATCCTCAGGGAAATGCAAATCAAATACAATGAGATATCACCTCACACCCGTTGGAACGGCTAAAATCAACAACACAGGAAAGAGCGAGTATTGGTGAGGATGGAGAAAGGGGAACCCTCTTGCACTTTTGGTGGGAACGCAAACTGGTGCAGCCCCTGTGGAAAACAGGTTGGAGGTTCCTCAAAAAATTAAAAATAGAACTACCCTATGATCCAGGAATCACGCTATTGGGCATCTACCCCCAAAATACAAAAATGAAAACCCTAATTCAAAGGGATGCATGCATCCTTGTGTTTAATGCAGCATTATTTACCATGGAAGCAGCCCCGTGTCCACCGATAGATGAATGGGTGAAAAAAAAGTGGTCTGTGTCTATGTATTTATATCTATCTATCTATCTATCTATCTATCGGAATATCACTCAGCCATATAAAGAATGAAATCTTGCCATTTGCAGCAACATGGATAGAGCTAGAGAGTATAATGCTAAGTGCAATAAGTCAGTCAGAGAAAGGCAAAGACCATATGATTTCACTCATATGTGGAACTTCAGAAACCAACCAAACAAACAAAGGGGAAAAAAAAGAGAGACACCAAGAAATAGACTCTTAACTACAGAGAACAAACTAATGGTTATCAGACGGAGGGGGTGGGAGATGGGGGGAAAAGGGAATGAAGTTTAAAGAGTATATTTATCGGGGCGCCTGGGTGGCTCAGTCGGTTAAGCGGCCGACTTCGGCTCAGGTCACGATCTCGCGGTCTGTGAGTTCGAGCCCCGCGTCGGGCTCTGTGCTGACAGCTCAGAGCCTGGAGCCTGTTTCAGATTCTGTGTCTCCCTCTCTCTGACCCTCCCCTGTTCATGCTCTGTCTCTCCCTGTCTCAAAAATAAATGAATGTTAAAAAAAAATAAATAAAGAGTATATTTATCATGATGGGAAAAAATCAAATGGGAAGAAATTATATTGTAAATAAACATACAGATAAACTAATTATGCCCAAACAAGGGTGACTATCCAAAAGTCATTATTTCCTAATTATTATACCACGTTTGTCTATTAGCCACGCTATTGGAGTTATGTATTCATAATATTTCTGTGGTAGAAATGGGGTATATTTACTGAATATTGCCTCCCAGCTTTGTGTCCGATGATACCACATAGGCAGCATCAGTTTGGCCGTGATGGGAGTAGTTATTCAACAGAAATTGGCAGATGCTGTAACTTGAGACTTCACGTCTGGGTTTGTGGACCGCCCAGGCTCAAGAAATTGAAGGGAAAATTAAATATGGTAGAGTACCATAAAGGTGTGTTATACCTCTTATCCCTTTGTAAATCACACAGAATCTTGTCAAATCACGGCTGAAGTACAGGGGTAGGTTGGCCGTGAACACAAGACACAAGCCTTTGGCAAACCTAAAATCAACTGGCTGGCTGGAATTTACAGTGAAGGTATTGTATGCACCGTATATTTTGTTATTAATTGCCAATTACTTGCCATACGTGTATTTTCTTATTAATTGCCAATTACTTGCCATACATTTTGACGTCAATACGATATAAGAACAAACTCACACACGCCCATGCACATACATCTTATTTTTTCTAGAGAGCCAGCTGTTGAACAGTTTCTGGCCCAGCCCGAAGCCAAGGGGGTCGGACTGATGAGGGTCAACTGTGCAGGCTCACACGGGTCAATATTGAGAAAACAGAAATGCAACATAGCAGACAAAGCAGAAGCCGATCCTCCTAACGAAAAACACTGGGATCATTTCTTGCAGAAGAGTGGCAGCAGCCATGCTGGTTGTAACAATGCGGCCTTTCAGTTGAAAGAGCTGGGAGCAGTATGGAAACAGACTTAGGGAAAAAAGAACTGAATGCCCGCGTTCAGGAGATCCAGTATTGCTTACGGAAATGCATGCAAAAGCACGGGATAGAGGAGAAGAGGAGTGGGGTGGAGAAGAAACTATGAAAACCCATGCCCGTGTTGCCCCGCTTGCCAGGAGTGGACACCTGCAGGGATAAAATTCCCTGCCTTCAGCTCATTCAAATGCAGAACTCTGGCGAATACTTGCTTTCAAGTCCTCTTGTCATTTACCCGTCCTCTCCAATCAAAGTCAACGGGAAGGTGATTTTCTAGGTAGGGAGGGTAGGGAGCGCCTCGGATGAATTATAATTCTGCCTGTATGTTTCATTGAATGCACCCAGTTCTTTGGAAGCCGTTTTGTTTATTAGGTGTTTCTGCAGTTTTGTTAAAAAGTGGGCTTCCTTCTTCATGTATCTGTGGAGTGCTGTTGCAGGAAAGTGTGTCCTTTAAAAATCAGTCCATCCCCGTGTGAACTCCAGCCACCTTTCATGCCGCTCCCATCATACTCCTTTCTCAGCAGTCCTGGGAACCTTCCCTCATTAGATCCTGAGTCACTCCATCTTCTGTGATGGCAGCTGCTTTCTGGGCACGTTTACATTTTTTTCTCCAAGACTTACAAATTTTATTTACAAAGTTAGGAGACATTTTGTGAATCCAGTTTCTTTCTCTCTCTCTTTCTTTCTTTCTCTCTTTCTTTCTTTCTTTCTTTCTTTCTTTCTTTCTTTCTCTTTCTTTTTTTCTTTTTTCTTTCTTTCTCTTTCTTTCTTTCTTTCTTTCTTTCTTTCCTTCCTTCCTTCTTTCTTTTTTTGTTTCTTAACTTTTGCTGCTTTAAAACAATTGATTTCATTCAGGGTCTATTTTTAAGGAGAGAAGTTTTCTCACTTTAACAGGAAAAGTTTCCTCTACAAGATTACGGGAGGAAAACAAGAAAAAATAAAGAGTGTTTAACTTTTTTTTTAATAAAGCATATCCAATTGTAGACAAACAGCTGAACCCATAATAATGAATACATATTCTCTGGTAAAAAAGCAATGGTAAAACAATCCAATTTCAATTTTTTTTTTCCTAAATAATTGGACCATAGTATTGTCACGGGATTATACCCTGACTCCCATGTAAGACCAGCTACACAGCAAATTTCACAGGAGATTATGAGGACTTCACAAATCAAATATGGAGATATATTCACCACATGAAGATATTAAATACAACACAAAATACGGGTTATATGACAACAGAGTTTTTAATCAAAAACATTGAATTAAGCCTCAGATTCCTGTAACACGGCAGTCATTTCCACAAATTCAACGGCTTAATAGTACATCCTGGTGAAATTATTCAGGGGATTTATGGCTGGTTGACGTTTTGTACTCCAACAGTGTCATTCTCACTGGCCCCCATTACGAATGGCTTTATTTTGGGTTAAGGACTCATCTTTCCTATAAGACAGTAAGGGTCATCAGGTCAAGGGCTTTACGCTTCAGAGCTTTTGCACATTACACATTGCTTGCTTCCTACATATTACCTGGACATACAATATGTAGTTGTAAAATGACTTCAGACAGTCTATTTAATAAAGCCACATGAATGAATTATCTTTCTTGGCTGAAGTTGCGCTCTACGAACAGAGTATTGACTTCAGCTCTAGCCTAAAGTGGGGCCTGAGACATTGCAAAGGCTCAGAGAAGAGCCCCAAAGTAATTTTAGGGCAATATTCAGCTGGAAGTCTCAGAAAGCAAGGCGCTTTTAATGACAGTCTGCTGGCACTTGACATAGTTGACGTGGGATGAAGAGCTGTTCCCTTTGTTCTGGAAAGCAGAACAACGACACTGATGATGTGAATTAAGTATGCGGAGGTACTACAATATCTTTTATTCCTAAATTAACCAAATGAGCCCATTGCTTGAGACCAGAGAGCTCTTTCTGCGTTGACTGTGTTAGCAAGAGCCTTCGGTAGATTTCAGAGAAGCAAGAAAACCCAACTCTGTCTTCACTGAGGCTGTTGGATTGACCAGATTGTGGCCATTTCTCCCTCTAATGACAGTAACAAAGTGTCTCAGGTGGTGTGTGGTGTTGATGGATCTAGAGAGGGAGTGCCAAAGAAGCAGGAGAGAAAAAGACAATCAAAGCATAAAAGAGGATGTATTCTAACAAATAAAAAAAAAAATACCTGTCTTAAAGTAATTATTTTTTTATTCCTAGGAGCAAAATGAAATTTATGTACTTTCTACTTTTATTATTCTAGAATTTGATGAAGCGCTTTCAGAACGTGTTATTAGAGAACAGAAAACAATCTTTCTTGCTCTTATGCAAAAGATAAGTTAGTGAGAAACGAGCTATTAAATCTTTTTAATTGTTCAGTAATGATTAATAAGCTATAAATAATTGTGGTGGTGATATTAACTGATGCCATCACAGAACAATAAATTTATGCGGGGCTTTGCAAAAGCAACTTCAAGTGAGCCTCAGAAAACCCTGGCTTCCGGACTATTTACTTTCACATAAAATATACCACAAATTTAATTAAAAGACCAGAATTATCACTTTAATAGGTGGAATTTTTCCCTCATTAGATCTCTTTATTTGTCTTAATCTATAGATTTACTTTATTTAGGATCAAAATGAATACTGTACCTAACATTTGGTAACACTCGTGTCATATACTGGCCTGATGACAGAAGGTGAGTATATATCATAAAGGCATATACTTAGCATCTTAATTATTTTTATATTTTTATAATCCATCATAAAATTCTGCACAGTTGAGAATACCTTAATACGCTTAAAAGTACTGTCTCACAAATAATTTATTCATGCATTGCTCTATTATTCAACAAATATTTATTTCATGCTTGCTGTGTGTCACTTGTGTGAGATATTATGAGGAATTCAGTCGTGACCCAAAGAGTAGCCCAATGAGGGAGACAGACAGACAATCAAACCATGACAAGAGGGTGTATTGGAGGTAGTGAGAGAAAATGGGAACAGGGATTTCTAGATAAAGTGGTCTGGGAAGGTCTGTTAAGGACTTCATCCTTGAACTGAACACTGGAACTTAAGAAATAGCTGGCCAGGGAGGAAGAGCTAGGGAAAGGAAGAGGGAAGAGGCTGGGTGAAGCCTCCAACCAATCCAAATCCTCAGCCCAATGTGGGAACATCGGGTCTAATGAGCCTTTGGCTCCTGGGTAAGAGAGAGGAAATCAATAGCGACTCCATTCCAGTGAGGAATATTCTTTAAGAAACACCTTTTAGGGAAAGGGATGGAGTTTTGTTTGGACATTTTCTGTTCCTGGTATTTGTGAAGCATTTAAGCGTAGACTTTTGTGGGATCGACCAATCGGAACTCATGAGACCCAGCAGAGCTGGAGACATAAAGCTTGGCATCATCAGCATATTTATGGACTTATAACCGCAGGGAGAGTAGAAATCAGGGAACCGGGGAAGGATTCGGATGCTCAGCCTGGAGGAGCCTGGAGCCTTCATGGAGAGCTGGCGTCCTGATTACTGGGAGGCTGTGGTAACGGAGGAAGCAAGCATCTTGCTGCTAAAGGCAGTCGAAGACTGAAGAAGTGGGGACACCTACAATCTCTTATTTCATCAGACGTGGTTTTATTATGGAAGATGGAAGTCGTACATGGGCTGAGGGGAATGATCCTTCACAATATGATGTTTTCATGTATAAAAAGCAGTCACCACAGAAACACGAGTGTAGGGACTTGAGCTCATGGTAAGGTGTCACTCTTTGATCACAGAGTATTTGAATTTAAAAAAAATTATTTTTAGAAATGGTAAGGATGAAGGGTGTGAAAGTTGGGGATCCAGGGACAGTAGTATTTCCAGGGGACATCAATATTTTTTTTTTAATGGAGAAGAGACAGCACAAGGTTTTTATAAGAGAGTAGCAATACTGTTGCCAGACTTAGCAGGTATGACAACAGGGTGACTAGTAAAATTTGAATTCCAGACGGCAAGGAGAAATGTTTTATATATGTGTGCCCCGTGCAGTCTTCGAAAGAACGCATGTCCCTGTAATGAATGAAGGAATCATGGGAAATGAGGAAATGTCTCTAGCAGACATCACAGAGAGCAGAGACGAAGGTTCTTCAAGACGCAAGAGGGACAAGTGTCATGTGAGGCCGCATCAGGCAGGTGGCAATGAATGCGTAAGTGGCGTCAGGCTGCCTAATTGTGGGATTTTCTTCAGGAACATTCCATCGCAGGTATAAGGAAGATTGAGACATAGATTGGCAGTTGGTTGGGTTTATCGAGTTGTGGGTTTGGTGAGCCAAGCACAATGAAAGGAGAGGAATACAAGGGAATGGGGGGGGGGGTGTTTTTTAAAGGGTAGTTATGGTGATTAAGCTAGATAAGGATGTGGTTTCAGGGAATATTGCAATTTCTGGTGATGAGAACGTTTGTGATGTCGTCTTGGGAATGTGGAACTAAGGGCAATGGGAATAAAAATGTGAGGTGACCACAGAGATGAGAATAACAGGGGTTGGAAATTTTACCAGGCTAGTGGGAGTAAAGAGAAATCTAGGAACACACACTACAGCTTTGAGTGAATGAGATAACAGAGTTATCAGGAGGTAGGTAAAGCTATGGTAATGATTTCTTTTCTTTCTTTTCTTTTCCTTTGCACGAACCAGCACTCTCCCCTCTCCCCCACCCCAGTTTGGGGACTAGGGAGGCAGGGGGTGCTGCTGCTGCTGCTGAGAACAAGCTTGTTCGCCCCATTTCCTGACAAGCACGTGTTCTTAGGAAGGCATATCAGTATTTCTCTGTGAACTTAGAATTGCATTTTTAAATTGATGGCCAAAATCAACATTATTCGATATGTTTTATTAAGGATTTTCTCCTGTAAAGGTTAAGAATCTATTACAGTGCTTCTCATTATGACATATTTCATTTTGTAAAAAAAAAAAAGTGTTTCTTTATTTTGTATCCAATTTCATATTTTTCACTATGTATAAAAGAAAATTGAAGTGTAATTCCAGAATGTACGACTCTGCTTTCAATGGAAGCAGGATCCTAGCAACCTATGACCAGACCACCAACATTAGTTGTATAAGAACCGTATCTCTTTATTTTTGTTTTTCCATTACGCTCTGTGAGTTCTTATTTTGAACCCCATTTTGCACGCTGGCAGAAAATTTGTGCTGATAATCCAGGAAAACTCAGTCAGTTCATCGTCTTTGAGCCTTTGTCGTGTACGCTTTGCTGATTTTAGGTCCTTTCCCATCTCCTTCCAACTCTTGTGATTTGCATTTTATTTTCTGGGAGATGAAGTAGTAATGTCTTTTTGCAATTGCAGACAATGAGGAGAACTCTTTGACAATAGCTGAAGTTGGGTACCTTCTATACACAACCGTCCCAAATAAACTGGGTTCTCACACCTAAGACTGGGGACTGGACCTGGAAGGACAGCAGAGGGCAAGACTTCTTCTGGCCAACACTGTCTTTCATTTCCCCTGAAAATTTTCCTTTTCATTATCTTCCATTTGGAGGATCTTTATCTAGACTCATGGGGGGTAGTTGTGGTGACAAAGATTATCTCTATTCAAACTCACATTCTTCCAAAGTTCTATGTCTTCTATCTGATCTTTGCCTCTTGAAAGACAATCAGCCATTTCCTATATTGTAAAAATGTAAACAAGGGACACCCAGAAATATACACAAATACTATCGTTATGTAATTTAACATATGCATATATGGATGTACCTGCAGATAAACACACAGACACATTCATATTCATGTGTTTGCATGTGTGTGTATGTATAATGTCAGATGGAATTGAGGGCAATAGAGAAAAATAAAGCAGGGTTTAAAACAAAAAAGATCTCGGGACGCCTGGGTGGCTCAGTCGGTTGAGCGTCCGACTTCAGCTCAGGTCTTGATCTCGCAGTCCGTGAGTTCGAGCTCCGTGTCGGGCTCTGTGTTGAACAGCTCAGAGCCTGGAGCCTGTTTCGGATTCTGTGTCTCCCTCTCTCTCTTCCCCTCCCCCGTTCATGCTCTGTCTCTTTGTGTCTCAAAAATAAATAAACGTTAAAAAAATTAAAAGAAAAGATCTGGATTGTGGGGTACGGTGGAATGGCGAAAATAGGAAAGCTGTCTCTGATAAGGTGAAGATTCCATAGTGATCTCCATATTCTGGGACAAGTATTCAAGCATGAGTATTTAAGCACATAAAGCTCTGAGACCTGAGTGACCAGGTCATAGTGTGTGTGTGTGTGTGTGTGTGTGTGTGTGTGTACTCAAAAGAGAGACAGACAGAGAGACAGAGACGGAGAATTGGAGGAAAGGAGTGGGGGCAGGGAGGAAGACAGAAGTGGTTGGATACAGAGGTGGGGAACAGGATCGGACCTTCAAGTTCCGTAGGTCATGGTGAAGACTTCACAGTTGAGTGTGAAGGAGATTTCAAACCAACCGTTGGAGGTGAATGGCAGGATCCAAGTTACATTTTCTAAGGATCACCCAGCTAAGTGGAGAATTTGCTCTTAATGGAGGAGCGAGGCTGGCCCCTGGGCCCAGTGAGCAGGGTTATTGCAATGACCAAGTGGAGAGATGATTATGGCTTACCAGATAGTAGCTGGGAAGATTTCAGAGATAGTCAAGATGCTGGACATATTTAAAGGTAGACCTAAGAGCATTTGTTGACGGATTAGATGTCGGGCGTAGTAAACTTGTGAAAAAGAGTTGAGAGTTATTCTATCCCTTTTCAGATGGTGATTCTTAGCACATATAGTTTTATTGATATGCCCCTCAGACTCATAAAGCATATCTATCACCCATATAATAGTAACATAGGCATAAGTTTCGTTGATGTACCCAAGAGCAAAAGAGGCATTAAAGTTCCAGCAAAAGTATGTAAGTAGTTGTAATGAAGGGCAGGATTAGTGTTTGCAAAAGGCTTTGCAATGATAGGTGCTAACAATATCGTCAGGACTCCTGTATTTTCTTCAGCCATGCTCCTTGGAGTCACTCTCATTTCCGAGAGATCGTTTCTAACCACGTGCTACAACCACTGATCAAATGTAAATGTTCACAGTGGTTTCATCCGAATTGCCAAGACGAAGATTTTCATACTCAGCATGAGAAAATGTATCATTCGGCAAACAACACTCCGCCTTTTCTAAAAAGGATTTTCAATATTCAAGACTATGCCAATTGAATGCAGTGAGATTTAACATTTGTATTATTGGTATGTTTGGTTTGTATATAATCTTAGACACAGAAGTTCCCCATGAAATATACATGCTCTTTATATTATTATACAAATATTTTTATAGTCAGACACGGACGTTTTGAAATTACCTGTGTTCCTTTTCTTTCATCCTCACCTGTCTAATTTCGAATATGGTATTTTTTTTTTGTAACTGCGGTTTCCATGATAGCTTCCATAAATTGTTTTCACATTTTATCTCAGCTTATGTCAAAACTACTTTAAAAGGTGTAAGTCACTATAATTATGGTATGTTGAGGCAATTGAAACCCTAGTGATTAATGAACTTAGTTCTTTAAGTCTTGTGAGTTTTATCTAAGATGTGAATCCCAATATTATGATTTCAATTTCTCTAAAAATATGTTTTGTTGTGTTCTTTTCGACTGCAGAGTGGTGTGGACCCAAGTCACCTGTATTAGAACTGTCTCAGAGAGGCAAATATCACAGCTGATTGACTATAGAAAGTAAGTGTACCTTTATTGGTGACCAGAATAAATGGTAATATTCTGGAAAAAATGCACCGTTCTTGGACTGTCCCCAGTTTGTCAGATGATGGAACTGAGGCTGGAGAGAGAGATACAATAAATTGCAATTAAATGACGGGGACAGGATCCACCCCTGTTTTCACTGATTTCAATGTCTACAGCATTCCTATTCTATCAGACCCTCTTCTAACTTAGTTAAATGAAGTCTGCACACACAACATTTAAGTAGTTTCTAAAGGTCCCACAAAAAATGCGTATATACACATGTCTACCCACATATAAAATAGAAGAACAGAGGATCCTGGGGAAACTTGTGCTCACTATGTAGAGTCACAGAAATCCTGCTGTTGAACTCTTCTGGGGGAATAATGAAGGTCCAGAGAAGGTAAGAAACAATCTTCTTACTTCTTACACATCGCTGCTCATTAGCCTGCTCTGTACCACCCCCAGATCCAACCTTTAAGAGGATGGTGAAGGGGCACCTGGGTGGCTCAGTTGGTTGAGCGGCCGACTTCGGCTCAGGTCACCATCTCGCGGTCTGTGAGTTCGAGCCCCGCGACGGGCTCTGTGCTGACAGCTCGGAGCCTGGAGCCTGTTTCCGATTCTGTGTCTCCCTCTCTCTGACCCTCCCCCGTTCATGCTCTGTCTCTCTCTGTCTCAAAAATAAAAAAAAATAAAAAAAAAATAAAAGAGGATGATGAAAACTTTGGTAAAAGCACACAACACAGCACAGCAGCAATGATCATTAAAATACACGACAACGGAATCTATGAGATCAGGTTAAGGGAAGAGACACTGATGAGAATGGCAAATTTTAATGTTTTTAATGATTATATTTATTTTGTGGGGGCAGAGCATGAGTCAGGGAGGGGCAGAGAGAGAGGGAGACACAGAATCTGAAACAGGCTCCAGGCTCTGACCTGTCAGCACAGAGCCCGACGCAGGGCTCGAACCCACAAACGGTGAGATCATGACCTGAGCCAAAATCAGGTGCTTAACCGCCTGAGCCACCCAGGAGCCCCATGATGGCAAATTTTAAAATTACTCTCACACATAATAGAAAAGAAGTTGGTCCTATTTTCTCATCTGATATGACACACAGGGGGGGAAAGGTTTAAAATAGCAAATAGAAGCTTCCAGTAGGTGAAATGTTTGAAATACCGAGAAAAATATAAAACCTGTTTGTTGGTGCTATCGTTCGGTGGTGTAAATAACAACGACAAAAAAGGAACCGAATGGGCGTGGGGACAATGTTGTGCTGATGTTAGTTTTTAGGAAAACGCTTGGACGCTTTTGGAATGTAGACTTTATATGTTAAACAGTTTTAACTTCATGTAAAACTTGAGCAGAAGGTACAGAGATTCCCTATGTACCACTCTACCCCTAATGTAAGCACAATCCCCCCCTTTCCAGGACTCCCGCACCGGAATGGGACCTTCCCTACAAGAGAGGACCCTTCACGGACACACCCTTATCCACCCAAGTCCGTAGTGTATATCACAGTTCACTCTTGTGCATTCTATGGGATTTGGTCCCTTCTTGTTAAAAGGTAAAACACCCGCATGTACAACAGGACAGGAAAAAATACATCTCGCTGAGACCAGAGCTCAAGAGCCAGGCTGCTTAACTCATTCAGAGCCTAGGGAAGCTTTTCAGCCAGGGGGCCAAGTTTAAAGACACTTGTTGCAGAAAGCGAACAGCGTTTACAGTTGGACCGATCTCCTCTCTGGCTCTGTAACTTTGACTAACTTTAGCTAAATTGTCGTGATTCATTTTCCTTATCTCCAACCTGGAAATCATACCCAACCTCACAGGCCTTTGGGAAAGATTTAAATGCAATACTTCCTCTAACACCCAACACAAGTGGTCTTTCAGTGAATGATAGGTTTCCCTACACGTTCCAAATCTTGTTTTACTCAAGATGAGGGTGATCAATCCCACCTCTGTCTTCTTCACAGTACAATGGCGAAGGTACACTGAAATGAGTCACGTTATTTTATTATTATTAATCACAGAGATCATGGGATACTGTAAGATGCCAGCCTCCAAAACAGGTTAAATTTGGCATAATGTAGACCTGCTAATAAATTTTGAGTAAGTCTCTAAAAATTATCAGAAAGCTGAAATGTGCATTATTATTACTTAGAGAAAATTATCTATTTCAAAGAAACCTCTAAATTTACCATTTTTCCCCAGTTAGGTTGTTTCTATGGGACTGTCATCTGCATGGGGAAATAGAGAGGATGTAAAAGAGGCACTCTCTCTGATGATTTCTTTTTTATCTCTCAGTCTAAAGAACGTCTCTGATGTATTAAAGACGTACCTTTAGCCATTAGCTTATGGCACATAATTTTTTTTTCTGAAAATTTAACATTGAAATCCAAAGTTCTGCCTGTGTTTTGACTAATATCCTCCTTCTTGACAATAATTTTGAATCATATTCTATTCTTTTGATTTATCGTCTTACTTTTTAAAGTTTATTTATTTATTATTTTGAGAGAGAGAGAGAGAGCACAAGTAGAGGAGGGGCAGAGAGAGAGAGGGAGAGAGAGAGAATCCCAAGCAGACTCTGCATTATCACACCCAGGAGCCCTGATTTCTCTCATTTTTTCACCTGTTGAAAGAACTTTTCTTCTACTTCTCCATCCATTTTTGCATGCATATAACAGGATCAAAGATTTAGTGATTATGAATAACATTCAAATTCATGATTGTAATGTAGTACATATCTTCTCATTATCCTTTGTATAGATTTACAGGATAATACAGTAAATTACGTTATTTCCCTTGGCCTTGGGTTAATTCTATTAGAATCTGAGTTTATAATTTACACTGAAGTGAATTAATATTGGAGTGTTTTGTTGTCGTTTTAGCTTACCATAAATAATTATCTCTATATTATTGACTGTTGACTTCTTATAAAAGATTAATGTAGAATTACTGACAAAATGGGATTCTCATCAGCTATAAAATCCCATAAAAATTAATGCTTCCCAAGTTGTAATTTGAGAATTCAAAAGGCATTTGTGATTTAAATCTGTTAACTCTCATTATAAAACTTGTATTTCTGCTTCAGACACGTACATGAGGGCACACACACATTTTGTGTAAGAAGCAAGAAGTGTGAAGAAATGTCTTAATGAACTGGAATAAACTATTTATGCTAATGCATTCATACATTTTTGTGGTTGTTAACATGAATTGTGGGAATATTGAGCCACCCTGAGTCTAGATACATTTCTAAAGGTAAAATCCTTTTATGTTCCACCTTCTGAAAAATACCCAATATGTGACTGCATATCACATAAATGGATTTGGTAAGTAAAAAATAAAAATAAAATACAATATTTTCAGACTTCTTCGCTTGGAAATGATCTAATCGAGAGGTTCACTTTAATGCATTTTTCCACGGAAGTTATAAATTATACATAACACCACATAACACTAAAGCATTAACATAACTTCACAATACAGGTCTATCACTGGTTAAATAAAAACCAAAAAAATGAAGGCTTCCTATCTGACAGATCTGACTTTGCTATGGGATTACATATTGGCACAAATTTATTGTTAAAAGCATTTCAATACTAATTGCGTCCTAATTTTCATTTGTGTCAAATATTTGATGTATCAGTTTGTTCAGATAATTTACATATTGTTAGCATCAACCAAAAGCTTGTCTTTGTTCTCCGTATCATAATACAGTCTGTGCCAAAATGTGCCTGTCCCCTGTCCTCAAAAGAGTAAGATATAAATATCTCAGGGTGAAGGGTGTCTTTTTTTTTTTTTTTTTTTTTTGCATTTTCTCCTTGATTGATACAGCCTACAGGGAGGGGGCGGGTGGAGTTTTAAACTAAACTTCATAAAGGGGAGTTCTACAAAACTCTTTTCCATCCAACTTCGTAGACAATTATTCACCATTTTACTATTGGGTTTGCCTGGCTCATAGATAAAGAAAAAAATTCTTTCCATATTTTCCATACCACACCATTATAATCTATTTGCTAAGAATGCTCCAGGGGATCTAATACTGCCTTATGTTGTGTGCTTTTAGACTGAGGACCATATGTGGTGCTATCCCAGGAAACAGCAGGGTTCAGTTACAGGGTTGGATGCTTTTTTATTTCCTTACCCTAACAGGCCTTGCATTTATACATTGTTGCCGTCAGTGCTATTTATTTGGAATAGTTAGTATACTTTTGGTGCATTTGTTAAGAATGCTATATACAGGCATTATTTCTACGTATCTCAATATTCACAGCTTGGTAACTTAAAACGCAGCATTCTGCGGTATATAGCAATGTCACTCGCAAATAAATCTGAACATCAACCAAGTCTATTTTGGAAGAGGTAGACATTATTTTACTGCACAGATTGTCTGCCACCTAAAACGGTGACTGTGGGGGCACTTTACCACACCTCATTGGATAGATTGATAAATGTATATCTAAGGCAAGACTGTATGATCCATTGGGTCTGCTTTCAAAATGACCATAATATCTTGGCTCATAACTTATAATATGAAGTGACTCTAATAATCTGAAGTGTATTCCCGAGTGCATTTAAATTTGAGTGTGTAATTCAAATTTAAAATATCTATTCTGAGGCTATTCTCCAATCCCTAGGTTAATACAAAGACTAGGAGACAACTGGTAGAAAAGGACTTAGAATTTCTGCTTCCTTAGAATCAGAATCTGGGAGAACAGTAGCAAATCCTTTGGGGATGTATTTGATTTGGATTTTGATAGCCATTAATTGATCTCAGAGCATTCCCCATAATGGAAGACGACTCTCCAGGGAAGAGGAAATTACCTGAGTTTTATATCACCCGGGGGAAGGAATAGTCTGACTCTAGCACCCTCTAGCCTATCTGTATGACCAAAAGAAGAAAAAAAAAGAAAAGAAAAAAGCAAGCTAAAAAATACTTGTGAAGGTCACAGCCCAAGGACTCAGCTCCACTTAAAGAAAGACGAGGATTTAATCATAAGATTATACAAAACTTCTCTCCGAGCCTCACTGCCTAACCAACAGAAATCCCATGTAAAACATTAGATTTTAGCTGAAGGGCTGGGAGACAGAAGCATCTTCTAAAGAGGGTTTTCAGGAAAGTCTACAAAAATAAAGGAAAAGGAAAAGAGGATATAAAGAAATTTGAAAATTCTAGAACTAACAGCTAAAACAAGCATTAAACACAAACTCCTGGCCAAATTAACATAAAACCTCACACTGGGGGCCCAATTACCTCAACACCTATTAACTGACATCTCGTGTCTGCTTTCAAGAAAAATTACAAAGAAAAAGGAAAACAACATGAAGAAAGAAAGCAAACATCAGAACCAGTTTCAAATATGATTCAGATGTTGGTATTATCAGACCATGAATTTAAAATAACCAATGACATACGTTCAACCTCAATGCTGATTTCATTCGTCGTGTCCAGTCTAGTAATGAGCCCACCAAAAGCGTTCTTCATTTGTATCAAAATCCTTTTTTTTTTAATTTATTGCATTTCCTTTTGATTATTTCTTGGCCCTTATATTAATCATGTACTCTACCATGTTGCCTACTTTTTCCATTATAGTTCTGGAACACAGATGCAAAAATCCTCAACAACGTATTAGAAAACTGAATTCAGTGATAAAGAAAAACATTAAACAGTACCTCCAAGTAAGATATATGACACATATATAAGACTGGCTTACTATTTGAGAATCAATTAATTTAAGCTACCACATCCACAAGATAAAAAAGGAAACTCATGAGCATATCAATAGAGGTTGAAAAAATAGTTCACAAATTCAAATGCCCATTCTTACTAAAAACTCTCAGCAAACTAGAAATAGAGCAAATCTCCCTCAACTTGATAAAACACATGTCCACAAATGTACAGCTAACATCCTACTGAACGGTGAAAAAGTGCATTCTCTGGGGAGCAAGGCAAGGGTATGGTCTCACCACTCTGCTTTAACTTCCAACTGGGAGTCATGCGAGTTCAATAGACAATACATGGCAATAAAGCTATACAGATTGGTCAGTGTCATGATTTTCTCTGAAGAGAACTCCAAAAGAAAGAATGAAAAAAAAAAAAAAAAAAAAAAGGAAGGATTGCTGGAATCGATAGGCAAATATAGCAAGGTTGGAGGAAACAAGGTTAACACAGAACAATTCATTTGCTTTTTCATATATCACCGATGAATAATTGGATTCAAAATAAAAAATAACATTGACACTAGAACTAATAATAACAACAGTAAAAACCCTAAGGTATAAATCTTCCAAACATGATCACTATGTAAGAATCTTGCCTACCACAGGTCATTAAAATATTCTGCAATGTTTTCTCATAGAAAATGTGTAGTTTTATTTTTTATGTCTGTGACTCATCTCCAAATAACATACGGTGTACTTCGTAATATTCAGGAATTCCCCTCACATTCCTAGTTTGTTAAGGTTTTTGATTATGAGTGAGTGTCAGATTTTCTCAAATGCTTTTTCCACATTTACGGAAATAATCATGTGAAGTTTTGCCTTGTATTAATTTATTTTTGAATTTGAGGTCAACCTTCCATTCCTGCGCTATATTCTCTTAGTCATTATGGATTAGTCTTTATAAATTACTGGTATGAATCAGGACCCCAGTTCCTGTGTTTCCCGTAGATTAATTGAGTTCAAGCATGATTCAGTGAAAATATTTTCCATTTTCTATCAAATTGCCTTATTGTCTCTATTAAAAAGGAAGAGACAAGTGCATGGTGTTCTATTCCAAGACTTGCAATTCTGTAACTCTGTTCCACAAATCTCTTCATTTATCCATATGTGAAATTGATACTATGTTCATATTGTGAATATACAGTAAGACTTGAATTCATGAGGTGCAAGTCGTTCCATTTTGTTTTGTTTTGTTTTTTTTCCAAGATTATGTTGGCCATTCTAGTTACGATGCATTCTCAGATAGAATTTATAACCATTAAATCAGCACAAAAACCAACACCAAAAATTATTATAACTTTCATTAGATGAGAGAAAAATTAAATGTGAGAATTAGATAAATGTAGATAGAATTGGCATTTCAAACAATATTGAGTTTTCTAATCTGTATTAGAAATCTGTGTGCTTCTCCATTAATTAAGTTGTCTTTAATTATTTTCAGCAATATTTTAATGCATACCTATTGTGATATATATATATATATATATATATATCTGGATTTCATGTTTTTAATACTATTTTAAATAGAATACTATTTTAATACTATACTATTTTAATAAATAGTATACTATATATAGTATAGTATAGTATACTATAGTGTATACTGTATACAGTGTATACTGTATACTGTATATAGTGTATACTGTATATAGTGTATAGTGTATAGTATATAGTATATACTATATACTATAGTATATATATACTATATATAGTATACTATAGTATAGTATAAATGCTATACTATTTTAATAAAATACTATTTTAATACTATTTTAAATAGAATATTTTCAAATTTAATTTTCCAATTCTTTGTTACTAGTGCACAGAAACTCAATTGACTATGTATTGACCTTGTGTTCAATAACCTTGTTACATTCACTTGTTTGTTCTAGGATTTCTTTGAATCCATAAGATTTTACATAAATAATCACATTACCTGCAGATAAACATTGCCCTTCTTTCCTTTCAGTATTTATGCCTTTTGTTTCTTTTCCACAATGCATGGGCTGGGATCATCAGCCTCAGGGAGAGTAGGAACAGTAAGCATAGACATGTTTGTTCTGTGCATGGAAACCTGGGGTGAAGATTTCTTTAGATGCCAAGACGTGTTGGGTATGGGTGACAGAGGAGATTTCTCAACACGGTAGCATTTGAATTTACCCTGAAAATGTTTAGAAATTAGCTACAAGGACAAGGGGAGAGAGAAGACCAGAGAAATGCACACAGAGACATTGGGCCATTTTAGGGGAGAGGCAGAGTAGAAATTATGAAACAGTTGGTTTGCTTAGTGAAGTTCTGGACGTAAGCACAAACATGTATTCCCCCATAGATCTGTATGTACTATGTGTAAAGCATTGGCCAAGATTTTTTGCCTTTTCCTGCAAAGGTCACTCCCTTTATCTAAGCACAACACCTTCAATTCTGCTGAGATGAAATTTGTGTGTGTGTGTGTGTGTGTGTGTGTGTGTGTGTGTGTGTGCATTTTCTGCTCCAGTCAGGGGAAGGGAGATTTCACTGAGACCCCCAGGGCCCTGAAGCTCAGGCAGGAGGCCACTTTGTGGGCAAAAGAAGAGCTGGTGGAGGGGCCTCATTTCACCTTCTTGAGGTTCAGGTAGTTGGTGCAGCCACACTTCTTATGCAGTTGACAGAGTGGGGGTGCGGTTGTATTTCTGGGCTAGCTGGAGGAGGGAAGCCGCCATGATCCCACCTCCCCACCCCACCCCACAGGCCAAGGACCGGTGGACTCTTTCTGGATATTGTAGTCTGAGAGAGTGTGGTTGTCCTCCAGCTGTTTGCCCGCACAATCAGATGCCGCTGGTCAAGTGGGATGCCCTCCTTGTCTTGGATTTTGGCTTTGACCTTCTCCATGGTATCATTGGTCTCAACGTCAAGGGTGATGGTCTTGCCCATCCGTCTTCACAAATATCTGCATCCCCGCGTCTGCCCCAAGGCCACGGCCACCAAACTACTAGGCCACCTCCTTGAAGAGAATGTCCCAAGATGATTTTAAGAATATATTTTAATCACCAAAAGTGTCAGGATTTCAATAGGAGCTAAACTGAACCTTCCCAAATTAGGGCTTATACTGAAACTGCTTATACTAATGACTGAAAACGAAAAGGTACACCATGCTAGAGTTTGTAAAGTAAAGAAAGATGAAAAAGTGAGAAAATTAAAATTTACTCAAGTTTGAAGAAATGTGAAGAAAACTGTAGCAAATACATAATCTGTGTATGAAGTAGAGTGAATATTGGGTACCAAAGGGCCACAGAAGAATCCAAAACTCTCTCCCTCCTTCCCTCCCTCCCTCCCTCTCTCTCTCTCTCTTTCTCTCTCTGTCTCTTTCTCTTGCACACTTGCATAGGTGGGTGCATTTCTGTGTTTGTGTGAATATATAATCATGTGAAGTGTGTTATATTGTAGTGTGCAACACGCTAGTTTCTTCCTTGTAGGAGCTAATTTAGGAGAAGATAAACATGTATTGGGTGTTTTTAAAAAATATTACATAGAGAATGAATGCTATTTTAGCTAAAAGACTTGAAAACTTCCATGCCTGGTGACAAATACAGTTGTTAAATAATAACTAAGACTGTTTTCCCATTGAAGGAAGTAATTAACATCCAACTTGTGAAACATATAATTTGTGTGAGTGTGTAAATCTATACTCGTTGATTAAAACTAATCACTTTTTTTATGGATTTCACTTTGAAATGATTATAAAGACTTAAATGTTGGGAAATGCTATCTACATTGATATTGCCTCAGACTAACTTTCCTAGATCCTAGTCTGCAGGAAATGAGACTTTTGTAGAGAAATAAATAAAATACACCTTTTTAAAGTGATTTTACTGGCTATTTTTTGTTTTTAAAGAAGTAGCTGGTCCAAAGGTAAATGAGAATTTATTATTTTTTTAGTTCCGCTAGAACTTCTGTACTCAAATTAATTTTCACCTTAATTTTCCTTGAAACGTTTGTTGCCCATGTCCAAAAATTTACATGCAGATAAAAATCAAAGCAATTTATACTACCTTCAAATGCATTTGTTAGTTCATTCCTACGGTAAGGCAGAAACAATTTCTGAGAGAAAATATAATCCAATGTTAGCTGGGACAGTGAGAGTTTGATGCTGAGTTAGTCCCATAAACGTTCTTATTCTAATTCTACTTCTAACAGAAAACATTTGGGAGATTTGCTTTGCATGTATGTCCTTAAAGATTGCTTAAATAACTTATGTGACATATATCGAATGCATTTTGATATTTTCTATAATATTAGAAAACTGTTAGAATTGCTGTGTGCTTTCCAAGGACACTTCTGTCTCTGGGTAGAGGGTATCCTTAGATGTGAAGTCTCTTCTCCCTTCCTAAAAATTTCCTCCCTATAATTTCTTATCGATACCATTGAACTCCTTCCAGACACAGATTATCACTCTTGCTGTTGACATATAAGGTGAATCTTCGGGATTTACTCTCCTTTACTTTCTGCATTCAGCCAGTCTTGCAGCCAGGGCTCTGAAGAGGCCAGATAACTTGGTGCATATTGCCAAAACTTCAGAAACAACACAAGGAAAATTGGTGAATCACCAAAGTAATAATCAGCAAACGTCTGTTGTGTGCACAGACACAAAAGGACATTTTGCCAAGCAGTTACCTCATACCAAAACACGGAACGAGGCTCGGGGGTATATTGTATTAAAGCAGCTTATACCCTGAGAAGGAGCGTCTGCGTGGTCCTCACAGTGAGAGGCTATAGAATTCGAATTTTCTTCAATGGCAGGGAATCCGGTCAGCGGTTACTTCAGGTCTGCCTTGGGGAACAGTCCAGGTTTTGCTTCCGACTTTCAGAGACACAAGCAAGGTAATGACCCAGGTCAAGTTAGCCTTGCCACGTGACTCAAATGAAGCTTTGTTGATGAAACTAAAGTGGTTTGTCTGCTCGGGAATTTTCGAAGCTGGTCTTGTGTTTTTGTTTTTGTTTGTTTTTTGTTTTGTTTCGTTTTTTTGTTTTTTGTTTTATTGTTAGCACCAATTTCATGAGCAGTCAAAACGCAAATAATTGCACACCTTACTGGGACTAATTGCAAACTGACACAGGCTAAAATCAAGAAACAGAAGTGAGAAAATCGGTGTCCCTATAAATTTACGTGCTAATGCGTACATCTACTTCATCTGCGTGTTTCCAGTGCAGAACAACATTGTTTTGGGGCGCATGTATACATTGTTGTCTTTAGTCCTCTTTCTCTGGCAATTCTTGTTAGCACAATTATACTGTTGGGGGGGTCTCTGGGATGTGAGTGTAATATGGAAAACACCGAGTCACTGGCTGGCTGACCCACGAACAGATACCCCACTCAAATGTAATGCATAATGCATAATTCGAAGCTCCGACCCAGAAGGCAATAAATAGTGTTGAATGATTAATATCAATATTGACAAAGTCAACTGTAATAATATGTTCTCTGTGACTCATATTTTCTTAATGGTGAATTTTAGAGGAAATTTCATTTATTACTCTTTTTTTTTGTGCATAGGACAACAGATAATGGAACCATTAGGGATACTATTTCCAATATCCTCTCATTAAAGATAAATGATCAATTGTATCCTCTTATTTCTAATAAAGAGAGAATACTTTCCGCCTTTTCTCCACAAGCTAGGCATTCAAATGATCAACTTAATCCTTAGTTCGTAACAGATTCAGGAATGGTTTCGAGTCTCCTGGGAAATCTCAGGATTAAAACACATTGGAAAGACAGGGCGGACGTGTGTATCACTCTCTGTCTTGAAGCCACCACCCTCCATGAAAATTCAGACTTAATTAAAACAATAATAATAATAAGAAGAAGAATTAATAACAGTAACAAAAGGAGAGACCGGGACTTATTTTACAATGAATTAAACCTGGCAACCTGGGAAATTTCTAAGCAACATGTTTCTATTTCCATTATGTAAGAATTCAACATTTACACAATATTAAGACGTATGTGTATGTATATATGTGTGGGTTACAGAAGAGTTACCGTGGTATATAAACATAACCTTTAGTTTTCCTTATTGAAATATAGTTTGAAAAGTGTCTAAGAACATTTAATGTTTGCTTTTGACCACAGCAGGGTGGAACTATTATAACAGTCCTGGTCAGAGGGACCGGGCAAAATGAAGTATCACCTGATAAACAAATAGTTGCAAAATGCGAAATCACAAAATTTGAAGGGATGAGGCAGATTTTAAGAAGTAGGCAAAGACTTGCTTCTGGAACTCAGGTATGACTTTGGCTGTCGGCCACGCAGGTGACACAAGCCTGAGTTGAAGCCCCAGTCTTAAGAAGGCTGGATGTTAATGAGTCTCCTGAAACCTTTCTTGCTTGCATGATCTCAGAAGCAGGTTTAATCTAATTTTGTGATGGATTAAAAATGACCCACACGCGTTCCTCTGGGAGGCACTGACAAGCGTCCAATAGAAGATTCATTGAATCCAGAGCAGGACAGGACAGGGAGATACCACAGGAGACTCCAGGCTCTCTGCAGAGAGGAACCATCTCCTACCTCCAGAACTGGCACGGATGGAGAAGGGCCCAGCACATGGTTCCCACTGAAAAAAGGCAAAAATTCAAGAGAACAGTAAGCAGGCAAACACTTAGAAAAGAGCTGACAAACAGAAAAGAGAACACTCGGGTTGCCTTTTTTTTTTAATAACAAAAATTTGCTATTAAAGAGCTCAAGATCTATCTCATTTAAATGCAAAATAGAGGGCGCCTGGGTGGCTCAGTCAGCTAAGTGTCCAACTCTTGGTTTTGGCTCAGGCCATGATCTCCCCGTTCATGAGTTCAAGCCCCACATCAGGCTCTGCTCTGACAGTGCGGAGCCTGCTTGGGATTCTCTCTCTCTCCCTCTCTCCCAAAATAAATAAACTTAAAAAAATTAATTAAGTGGTAAATTAAAGAAAATAAATGAGAAATACAGGGTGTTAAAGTGGTTAGATTTTTAAGCCTATTAAAATATTTCCAAAGCAATTTCTATAGACCGTAAAAGCTCTCACACCTCAGAAGCCATCAGCTACCCGGAAACATGGCACCATTCCGGCCCCACCTTAACGTGAACATACCATGTCCGTTCTCTTCTCTGGAGTTTTCGGTTTGCTTTCCAACTGCTATTCCACATGTTCCCATAGGAAAAGTGCATGCTCGGAACCTGTTTCCACCATGGAGGAAAAGTGACATTTCCACAAGATACACTTGCCCCAGGGACAGGGAGAGGCTCCCCAATTCTTTCAGCCACACTCATGCCAGTGGGAATCCGGAAGTGTGTATACAGATGGGACCCTCTCACCCACTCCACTGGTCTATTTCTATGTACTGAAATACACAGGCACATCATACACGATAAGCAATCCCCTCCACCCTGCTTCTGTGAATGGCCCCCAGTGCCCAAAATGAATGCGTGTTACTTTACTCATTAGAAAAAACTTATTTTAAACATGTCTAAGTGAAATTTATATTCATCCATCAATGCCCAAGTTGAAATTTATTACTCCTAGAATGCCTTTCTAATTTTCTTCTGTATCTAACTTTATATGAAACATCATGCTCCAAGAACTGTCCATCTTATATTATTATTTATATGTGCCCAGGTTTCCTTTTATTTTTTTTTTTTATTTTTTTTTCAACGTTTATTTTTTTTTATTTTTGGGACAGAGAGAGACAGAGCATGAACGAGGGAGGGGCAGAGAGAGAGGGAGACACAGAATCAGAAACAGGCTCCAGGCTCTGAGCCATCAGCCCAGAGCCCGACGCGGGGCTCGAACTCACGGACCGCGAGATCGTGACCTGGCTGAAGTCGGACGCTTAACCGACTGCGACACCCAGGCGCCCCCAGGTTTCCTTTTAAAACATTAAGTTCTTGAGGTCTATGAATTATATTTCTTTTTAATATTTTTAATGTGTATTTACTTTTCAGAGAGAGAGAGAAAGAGAGAGAGAGAGAGAGAGAGCATGGATGGGGGAGGGGCAGAGAGAGGGGGAGACACAGAATCCGAAGCAGGCTCCAGGCTCTGAGCTGTCAGCACAGAGCCCGACACGGGGCTCGAACTCACAGACCGTAGATCATGACCTGAGTTGGAATTGGATGCTCAACAGAGCCACCCTCTGCCCCCTTGAATTATATCTAAACATTTTCATGTGTCTCACAGGGTCTAGAAAAGTGTCACCCTTAGAAAATATTCCTTCAACTGAAATCAATTAAAAGTTTTATTCTGAATTTGTATGGCAGATAATATATATTTCTTTCGTAATGAGGGCAAGGGATGATGGTTATGTCCCTGCTCTGTTTGTTTGCATTGAAAATACATAAACGAGGGGTCTGTTTATAAGGAGTTTCCTTTCCAAATCTCTAAGTATCACTTCACACCATAACCATCCACTAAGAACCAGATGTTGTAAAGCAATGCGCCAGTGTTATTTGGATTTGTGGGAGATTTGAGAGAAAGTTCAGTGCTGAAATAAAAATACAAACCTCTGGGAACGTGGTGTGCAGGTGAACTCATAGGCACCTGGAAGGCTACATCTTATTTTGATAATGGAGACTCTTACCTTGGTTTTGGTGCCATGTTGAATCATGTCAATCCAGAAAGTTGTACTTCAAAACTGTGTGTCATTATAAAAATGAACACTAAAAAATGAAACTGTTCTGAAACGGTTTTAAACTTGTGAGATGTTAACCCTTGAAGTTTTTCCGCGACCCGTGACATCTGTCATTGAGTAAGTGTAGGTCATACCAACTTTAGTTGCCTGAAGAGTAGCTAAATGTATTTGGAATGGCAAGAGACTAAAATTATCTCCTAGCTTGTTTCACAGGGGTGCACCGTCTTTGTTCCTCCTAATTTATTTTTCTTTATGTTAACATGTCGTTGAGTTTAAATATTTTTAAAAACTAGCAAAAGAGAAGATTAAAAAATGAAAACCCAGGGACGCCTGGGTGGCTCAGTTCTTCAAGCGTCTGACCATTGACTTTGGCTTGGGTCATGATCTCTTGGTTTGTGAGTTTGAGAGCTGCCTCGGGCTCTATGCTGACAGTGCAGAGACTGCTTGGGATTCTCTCTCTCTCTCTCTCTCTCTCTCTCTCTCTCTTTCTCTCCATCACTCTCTGCCCCTCCTCTGCACCCCCACTTTCTCTCTCAAAATAAATAAAACTTTACAAAAATACCCATATACTCACCTTTTCATCAAATATTATAATCTGGTTTTATTAGGGAGAGCATATTTTTAATGAAGTAAAAAAATGTAGATATAGTTGGAGACCCATTCTTTTCTCTTCCGGTTCATTCTTATTCTTTTCTTTCCAAAAAAGATCACTGTTTTCAATTTGGCATTATCTTTACGACACTTGTTAAAGAGGTCTCTTTAACGTATAAAGAAACGAATTATTTCATGTAACAAATTATTGAATACTCCACATCATGACGCTCTTGCCCCATCCATTAGGTATTTTAAAATACGTATCCACGTTGGTGCACGTGTCTGGGGACTCCTTCTGCCTCCCAGCTGCCTATCTGGCTAAGGTTGACATATCTTATTAGACACTAAACAAACAAACAGACAAAACCCCGGCTTTTGGTTTCAGATTTATTGCCACTTCATCTCTGGTGACATCAACTTTTTTCCATTTCCCAAGAAGTCACACTTTCCAAGAGTTTACTCTCGCCTAATGCTATCATTTCCATCCATTTTTTTTTTTTTTTTTTTACATCTGGTCTACTTGTTCAAGCAGACAGTAGCTTAAAGCAATCACTTTAACAAAAAAAAACAAAAAAACAAAAAACTTTTTTTTAAGTTTATTTGTTGATTTTGAGAGAGACAGTGCAAGCGAGGGAGGAGCAGAGAGAGAGGAGGAGAGAATCCCGAGAAGGCTCTGAGCTGTCAGCACAGAGCCCGAGGCGGGGCTCAAACCCACGAACCGTGAGATCCTGACCTGAGCTGAAACCAAGAGTTGGATGCTTAACTGACTGAGCCACCAAGGAACCCCTTTTTTAATTAAAAAAAAAATATATATATATATATATATATGTATAAAGCATACTGCTCTTCAAACAGTTTTTATTCATTGTCTGTCTTGATTTCTTTACCTGAGTTTAAAACGACCAATTACCAGTTATTTTGTGTGATTATTTTGAAGCTATTAATTATTGCCTTTAAGCTTTTGTTTTGCTGTGGTATAAGACACATAACATAAAATTTACCATCTTACTTATTTCTGGAATTAAACGGTGTTCAAAACCTTTTCATTCCGCCATACTGAAACCCCTTATCTCTCCGAACCCAGGCCCCAAACCCTGGTTACCACTGTTCTACTTTTTTTTTTTTTTAATATATGAAATTTATTGTCAAATTGGTTTCCATACAACACCCAGTGCTCATCCCAAAAGGTGCCCTCCTCAATACCCATCACCCATCCTCCCCTCCCTCCCACCCCCCATCAACCCTTAGTTTGTTCTCAGTTCTCAACAGTCTCTTATGTTTTGGCTCTCTCCCACTCTAACCTCTTTTTTTTTTTTTTTCCTTCCCTTCCCCCATGGGTTTCTGTTAAGTTTCTTAGGATCTATTGCTGCACATTTGACTCTTTAGAGACCTCGTATATTTGAAATCATACAGTACTTGTCTAATTATGTATGGTTTAGCTCACTTATCAGGATGTCTTCACGTTTTGTTCATGTTGTAGCACGTGACAAGATTCTCTTCCTTTCTAAGGATGAATAATCTTCCATTGTATGTACATATCACATTTTTTTTTATCTCTTCCTCCCTTGATGAACATTTGGCTTGCCTCTACATCTTGCCTATTGTGAATAATGCTGCTGTTTCCTTTAAGCTTTGTACTGTTGTATTAGTCTGATTTTCTTCAATGGTAGGTTATCTATACTTTGTAACTTTAAAAATATCATTTTATATTAGGTCATCTACAGTATTACTACCATATATCTAAATACGACTTTATTTCTTTTATCTTTCATGTAAATCACAGTCACTTGTAGTAGGAAAGAAAATCCTTTTTCACATTCCAGAAAAATGATTAGGTATATACATTTCCTGTTTGTTTCTCCTGAAATTACTATTACACACACATTGGAGATTCAGTTTTTATCCCACATGTCTATAATATTTCTTAGCATTTCTATTTTTGACTCTCTGTACTGATTTTTATATAAATCCCTTATTTCTATCTTCATTACTATTTTTACTTTATCATATCCAGTCTAGAATGTGTCCCAATCATTTGATATATTGATTGTTTTTTTTTAATCTATCTCTTCTTACTTTATATATGTCTGTTTTGTGTTCAAACTCGGATACTACTATAATTTAAGAGGGAAATTATCTTTCAAAGTTAGACAGTCTGTTATAAATTATGGGAAGAACTCAATTTCTTAACCCTGCACTGTTTTATATAAGTATTTGTTATACAACTCTGGTGTTAACTATAAATAATGTGTGTTATAGTGAAACACAATTATACGAAGAAAAAAAAACACAATTATGCTAAGCCTAATTGTCAATCCATCAATTAGGTATGCCAATCTCATAAAATAAGCAGTGAACTTCATTCTCTTTCATAAATGATCCTAAGATTCAGTGATATGCAAACAAACGGTCTCATCCTTGAAAATTAAGTCTTTTCTGGGGTGGTAGGTAATGTCCACTGACTAGTTATGGGTGATGAATTTGGCCTATTTTTTTTGTGCTTTTGGAATATTCTATAGTCTAAAGCAATGCGAAGAGTTAGGAATAATAAGGAGATGATATGGATCTCTGATTTCAAAATTCGATAGAACCTAATTTTTAGGTACACGTTCAACGCTAAGTTAGCTATTTAAGAATGAAATTAATCCCCAGAAAAATAGTGCAAGATCTGAATTAGTATATAGATCCAAATGCAAACTGTCAAAGATGCTCTTTGAATGCTTTCATAGGCCAGTCAGTGTTTCTACATGTTCTATATTTTAGTCATTAAATACATATTGAAGAAGAGGTCGCTATTATTCTGCTTTATTTTAGAAGCAAAACTGAGGTTCATAAAATCCCATCATTGCCACAAGGTCACATAGTAAGCAGCACAGCTGGGGTGTAAAACTAAATTCCTTTCCTCCAACTTCAGGGTTCTTATCATAGCTGCCATATGGAAATACCAACTTGGCGGTTCATCTGTGATCTCTCCACTGCCTCTTGTGTTAGTGTTGTTAACTTCCAATAAAAATCTAACGACAACATTTCCTTTGGTCATATCATAGTGAGAATGCTTTGCAAGCTTCTAAGAAAGAAATATCTTTTGAGTCTTGGGTTTTCTCACAGCAGGGAATGCCATTAAGATGTCCATTGGTGTCGCAGCTCCCTGAGAAGAGAATGACAGAATAACTCAAGGATGGAAGGAGAGATTCCCTGGATAGGTACAAGATCGGAAAAGGCAAACTGAGACAACTCCAAGTTGAATTCCTCTCTGGGGTATAGCAACAACTATCCAGGGAAAGAATAACTCACGGGGTGATGTGGCCCTTATCATACTTCCCGCTAGGTCTGCCACTGTGTTTATCAGCAGAGCAGTGCTGAATTACTTCGGAAGCTGAACAAGGATGCCTGTTCTCGGTGACTATATAGGCTGCAACATTGAAGGGAATTCCTAAAAGGTTGCGTGATGTGGGGACACCCGGGTGGCTCAGTCAGTTGAGCGTCTGACTTCGGCTCAGGTCCTGATGTCAAGGTTCTTGAGTTCAAGCCCCACGTCAGGCTTGCAGCTGAGGGGCAAAGAGTCCACTTCAGATCCTCTGTCTCCGTCTTTCTGCCTTTCCCCCTGCTTGTGCTCTCTCATAAATACATACACATTTGGGGAAAAAAAAAAAAAAAGATTACATGAGGTCTTTCTCATCTTCAGGACCAAACTGAAATCTCTTGACACTTTTTCTCTTGTGGACCCAATGTGTGCTTTACTTTACTTGTTGTTTATTTTCCCATCGTAAGGGAATGGGGATTCCTACCAAATACTTCATCATTTGTCTTCATCATTTGATTGTAAAAGCTCAGTAACGAATAAAATTTTAAATGCACATTACATAAAGCTGTGTATATGACAACCTGCCATAGACCTTGATTGGACGTGTAGTTCATAGAGGAAGAGAATGAGCACGATGGACTTAAAAGCAGAGCGTGGGGGCACCTGGGTGGCTCAGTCAGTCAGGTGTCCGACTTCGGCTCAGATCATGATCCCACAGTTCGTGAGTTCAAGCCCCCGCATCAGGCTCTGTGCTGACAACTCGGAGCCTGGAGCCTGCTTCGGATTCTGTGTCTCCCTCTCTCTCTGTCCTTTCCCCGCTCCCACTGTTTCTCAAGAAAAGGAATAAATGTCAAAAAATAAATAAAATAAATAGAGTGTGTACTCTTGCTTCCCCCAAAAAGCTTGACCGACTCTACATATTAATATTGTCTGAGAACATTTACAGTCGGAATAGGATGGATAATCAAATCTTACAAACGTTCATAGCCTTCAGTTTCCAATTTCCCCAGTGACATGGAAATTAGCTGTTGAACTAATCAGACTAGAACTTCCAGAAGTTGCTGAGGCCACAGGGGCAGGTCAGCCTGGGGAATCTGTCCACTGAAATTGATGCCATTCAGCCCAATGGGAGCTGGTGGCCGGAGCCTAAGTCCGAGACGATAAATGTGCAGTCTCTTTTCAGCTGGCATGGCTTCCCAAATATTCATACTGATCTTTTCCCTTGAACCTCCTGGGATTTCTGGCTTTGGGCCAGAAATCAGGCAGATCTGTTGAACTGGTCTCTCCTGACATTTTCTCTTTATTATTTTTTTCTTGGATAGATCTCTAAAATAGCTTCTGGATAACTTTCTTAAACTATGTTTAAAATTCAATAAAACTGAAGTAGGAAATTTTCCAGCACAATGGACAAAACTTATAGGGTTGACAGATGCACCTGTAGACGAATGATCTCTACTAAGGTGACGGGAATTCTGTAGGTTAAGTGATTTATACAATGTCAAAAAGTCAGCGAAAGGCAAAACTTGGATAGACTACACTACCAATCTATTATTATTATTATTATTATTATTTTGCTATCATAATTCCCTATTCGATTCAGTCAAATATCTAATCTTCGTGGATATCATGAAGGCAATAAGCAGGCCTAAGTTAGACCTAACTCCTAAAAGTTGCTGGTATTCATACGATCTAAAGAGAAGTGACTTTTCCACTCAGTAAATGCAAAGTTCAGTTTGGTCGATAGGATGCGTAGATGGATGTGTAACTAAAATATCAACGTGCCAAACATACCAGAGGATTAAAAGTTACAAGAATGGGCCCCTTAAAGCACCTAGCGCTGCATGACAAAGCATTGGGGAATATCACCTCAGCGGTATGCCTCAGTTGGTGTAACATGAATGAGATAGATGGGTGATCTTGGCAATCCTTCTTAGCTCACAGACTACAAAACAGTGACTCAAAGCTAAGGAATACACTTTCCCAAAGCCTCCTGTTATTCTCAGGGCTACAATGTCAAGGTTACCAAATGCATAAGAAAATCACAAAGACCAGAAGGAACTCAGGTCATCACAGTGCATAACTTTCCTGTTTTGGTGCATCTCACATTTTGGGGGATAATTTGCAAGTTTGCTTCAGGAGTGGGGGTAGAAACTTATGTCATTTCTATCTCTGTCATAAATGACCTCAGGCCCTTGACTTTCCCTACTGTAGGCTCCTCTTAATTCTCTGTCCAAGTCAATGTTATCCCACGTATCGTTGGTCGATCACTCAATTAAACTAAGCTATAATCTAGCATAGCTCTAGCTGGCAAATAAGTTCCAAACAAATGACAAAAGTTAATAAATACATGCAGGAATATGCATTCAGGTTGAGTCGTTTTTGCACTAAATGGATGGCTATTTTCAACTTGGTGGTACACTCAGACCTTTATACTTTCGGCAAATGAGGGCACAAATCTCCCGGCACAAAGAGAAGAATCAATTTTGAGGCAGGGGCAGAGCAGTTGGGCGGAGTTGCCTTTTCTTCCCCAGGGTGGAGTGCCTCCCCTGTTCTCACTACATCTGGCAGCACAGATGGCAGGAAAATTAATAGGAGGGAGGAAGCATTGACCTCATGTGGATATAAACAAGTCCTGAGACTACACACGCAGACAAATCCGATAATAGCCTTAAAAGAGACCTTGAAAGTTCATTGAGTTCAGCTCCCTGCTGCTGGTAGAGCTGTGCTCAACAAAGTCCGATGTCCTGGGTGAGCATCCTTGAGGTCACGTGCATAGAGATCCTAGAATAGGTCACTGAGGACAGCCATGCAGTGTATCTCCCTAGGTAAGTGTTGAAGTAGGATATGAGCATCTGTTTTATATTAGTATATCCTGGTGGAGTTAGGAGACGAGAAAAAAATGACTACTTACGTGCTCCCTATCACATGTATTCAACCCATTATTGGAATCCTCAGAGACAAAAAGCCTGTGCACAGATGTTCACCTTTGAACACATTTGTAGGGTTAACCCAACCAGCTTGTTTCGAGAACTTGCTGGTAGTTCACGTCCATCACTAAACAAGTTTTTTGTTGATTGAAGAATCATTGAGCTGCCCATGACCTGGGTTTTGTCCAGCCTGGACTGACTATTCAGACATGGCTGACAGGCTGATGTAAAAGTCATTTTCATCCCCATCCCCCTCATCACCTCCCATTAAGAAGTGGCCCCATTGGCAATGGGCTTTAAACCAAGGCCCATTGGAGGGTTTCAAGGAAAAATGAGCTTTTCTGATTAAAGGGATAAATGGGTCCCATGCTGTGCTTTCACCCCTTCTACTTGCCTTGAACATGGACTTGATGATATACTGCAACCATGGAAGTAAAGCAAGAGAATTGCAAATTGCTGATATTGTTCCAGCAACTTTCCTGGCAACACATTTTTGTTATATGAAGATAATTAAGTCCTATTTTTGAGCCAGGAACAATCTATTAACTTCATCTAAAATACACCTAATTGATGCACTTGCTAGTGCCTGAATATTCTGTAAAATGTCTTAACTACAGGGGCGCCTGGGTGGCTCAGTGGGTTAAGCGTCTGACTTCGGCTTAGGTCATGATCTCACGGTTTGTGCTGACAGCTTGGAGCTGGAGCCTGCCTCGGATTCTGTGCCCCCCTCTCTCTCTGCCCCAACCCACTTGCGTTCTGTCTCTGTCTGTCTCAAAAATAAATAAACATTAAAAAATTTTAAATAAAAAAAAAGAAAACTTGTTAAAACACAGATATGTGGCCCCAGTTCCATAATGTGATATGATAGGTCCAGTTGTAGAGTCCGACAAGTTCAATTTCTAACCAGCTCCCAGGTGATCCCGTTATTGCTAGTTTGAGGACCACATTTTCAACAGCACGGGCACAAAAGATTTCAAATGATGCTTGTTATTAACACTTCATACATGCACTTCAATATGGGAGAGACCAACTGTCGTTGAGAAAGGTGTTGCCATATGCTCCTTCAAAGCCATCCTTCTATTTCGTATTTAATATGACCATTACATAGCATTGGCAAAATCCTAGTTGATATGTGGATCAACAGCCTGATTTCCCAAACATACAATTCATAAATTTATGTATAAACATGTATAAATAAGTGGCCTCCCTCCTTCAATTATGATGGCTATTTTTTTAGTGGGCCCCTCCATTTCTATCTTTAGAACTCATTATGACCCATTCCAGGCCCTACTGCATGTGAACCATTTTTAAAAATATGTTAGAGCGATTATAAAAGAGCACATGAATCTAAAATTCACAGAAAGATACAGGACTGTGACGATGCAATGATCACGTTTCAGTTTGTTTTTGTTTTGTTTTGTTTTTTTTTTTAGTTTCCATTTAAGTAAGGAAGAAAGCATGTTTTTTACTAATCAGTATTCTTTTCTTCTGTTTCCAGTTTTAATCACACGCACACACACTCACGGACACACACACTCACAAGTTTCGCATGCTGGAGAATGAGGGGAAGATGCCTCTTTACTGGTGATGGAGAGGACAGGATGCTGTGATGAATCTCATGCAGCAGGTGTCTGATGGACTATTATTTAATCTCTGCTTTGGGAAAGAGCAATCAAATGGTAGCTGTTGGTATTTGTTTAATAAAAACTCCAGATGTTGACAATGTTTCCCCATGGCCATTGATATATAATGATTTGCACACAGCTGCTGAAAAACCATCAAGCCCCACTACTTCGTGAATATCACTGGGAATAATTCTTTTTTTCTTTGTGTGTTTTTCGCACAGCCCTCATGGCATGACTCACATATTTCTTGGGTGTTAAATTGAGCCAGCTAAATAAGATTTATTCACATTTATTCTCTTACACTTCTGTAAAAAGCTCTATCACACGTTAATGGGGGCATTCTGATGTAACAATAGAATGTCATCATTTTCAGCCTTTAGTTACCCTGGAAATGCAGCGAGCAACACATATTTATACAGGGCACCGTTTTGGCAAATTGTTCTTGTAAAGAACACAGAACTTTGAACACAGGCTACGAGAGTAAAGCACAAAGATTTTGTTGATTTATTAAAGGGCAATTCAGATTCAGACTCACTCAGCATTTGAATTTTTCCTAGAGTTAAAAAACAAAACAAAACATTTCCTTACTTTTATTTTTTTAAGCAGTCAGCAAATGTCAGAAAGGGGAACATATTAAATTTGTTCCACGTCCGCCGAAATATTTTCAGAATGATTTCTGTGTTGCTTCAGGATTGATAGGTGGTTGTCCCCCAGAGAGCAAGGACGAGTTCTCTCTGGATCTCATAAGCCACACAAGGGGGTGAGGGGGGTCTAACAGGAATGAAAATGGTGAACACAACAAATGTCACATACATTCCTTTCTTGTTTTTCCGTGCAGTTACTCACGGGGGGGGGCTCTTGTAAGAAGACGTGGGTAATTCTCCCGAGGCCGGCTTCGTAGATCACCTCAGAACCCCAGCAGACCTGGCCATTCTCTCTCTCTCTCTCTCTTTCTCTCTCTGTCTCCCTCCTTTGCCTCCACGCTCTCAGTGTCAGAATAGGAACGGCCCCAGCCACACATAGCAACGCTGAACTCATCACCAAAATGTGTGTGTTAAAAATCCCATTGGCGACACTGAGTGATTGCAGAATATTGTGTCAGGCTCCCACTGCTGCTGTAACAAATTGCCACACACTTCTGGGCTTAATACAGCAAAATTTATCAGCTTATAGTTCTGCAGGTCGGATGCACGGGATGGGTTTCAGCTGGTAGAAATTTTCGTGTCACCAGGGCTGATTGCTGTGGAGTCTCTAGAGGAGATGCCATTTCCTTGCTTTTTCCAGCTTCCGGCACCTCCTCCATCCTCAAAGCCAGCAGACAGCACCTTCCAATGTCTTCCTTGCGCTTCCTTTGCTGTGTCTCACGTTTTCTGACTCTCCTTCCTCCCTCACGTGAGGGTCCTTGTGATCACATTGGTCTCCCATGGGGATTCCTGTCGAAACTTTTTTTTTTTTAAATTTATCTATTTATTTTGAGAGAGACAGAGACAGCGGGATTGGGGAAGGGGCAGAGAAAGAGGGAAAGAGACAATCCCAAGCAGGCTCCACGTCGTAGCCACAGAGCCCGACGCGGGGCTTAAACCCACTAAACCCTGAGATCATCACCCAAGCCCCAACCAAGAGTTGGGAGGTTTAACCGAATGAACCACTCAGGCACCCTTCCCATCTAATCTCTTATCACAAGACCCTTAACTTCATCACACCTGCAAAGTCCCCTTTGTCCTGTAACATGCCACATTCACAGGTCACAAGGACCATTGCACACACATGGGCAGCTGGGGGTGGGGGGTAGAATATTCTGTCCACCACCAGCCCTACAAAGAGTGTATGCTGTCCTTACAAAGCCCAGATGAGACCATGTCATTCACCCACACTCTTTATAGTTCACTTTCGAGCCATTGCCAATAAAAAAATAATAATAATAATAAATAAATAACTGCTTTGATTTACAAGTTTCAAACTGTCCTTTAAAAAAATATTTCTAAATAGTTAAATGTTGCAGAGGCCTAAATAAGATTACAAAGAGCCTATAAGACTTAAGGCAGCTATTTTGGGCTAACCTCTACTAATTACTACTAATTAACTGATGATAATGTGAAGATTAGAATGTTAATGCATATAATTTAACATAAACTGATTTGTAATAAAGAATTTGCAATGGATCAGGCATGATTGACACTTTGTCCTGAGGGTTCTTTTTACTCCCTGGAGTTTATTTATGAATGTCATTTTTACTTGATGGTAGAGGACGTAAGATTGGGAAAGGAAACTAGGAGAAAACAGAATATGAAGAGTATAAAATATGGGTGGCAAACTCTCTGTAACTTACTATGTCCAACATGTGAGTAGTATAACAAATGTGGCATGACCGTTGGGTGAAGTGGTGACAAACAGAGAGGGCCATCTGAAGTCATATATAACAAGCTACATCAATCGAGAGTAATCGTGATGCTGAGTCACTTTTACGTGAGGACGAGCCCCAATTGTCCTCTCATTGGGCACCTATACTTCTTTCCTGGGTGCTCAGTGAGCCTGCCCACAGGGCACGCCCTTCGGTGCCTTCTCCAAGATCCTCAGGGTGGTATTCTGAAAATCCTTCCAAACGTGAGAACTCCAAGCTCTTTCTTTTGTTCCTATGGCATGGCGTGTGGCTCTGTGACTTTCCTAAATGTCAGTGAGTGTTTGAAAGACAGGAGTATATGGATATGAAAATATGCAACTCTTCTTTTAAGAAGAAAGGCAACAAAGAAACAGCATTTCAATAATTTTAGGGTGGTGTCAAAATAAGTTGAATGTGCCACCCACATTCCCATCTATTGAAAAACACTCTTGGGCGTCCATATTCCTCTCCATGTTCTGCCTGTCTCTTTTCTCTCCTTAACTCACCTCCCATTCAATCCTCAAGTCATATATAATAGCTTTGAAACAATTGTGTCAAAAGCCAAAAATGCCTTCGTTGCTTAAACCAATGGTCTTGAAGTCAGTTATCTCACTGGGTTCCTCAGCAACTGCGAGCCTCCTTGACCCATCTTCTCTCTTTCAAATATTTTCTTTGTGGTTGGTGACCCACACTTTCTTGGATTTTCTACTAAAACTTTAGCTGGTTTTATCAAGTCCCTTCAAAGGGCGGTCATCTCCTACCCAATCCTTTCCCTGTCCCAGTGCATGAAAGTTCTCCCTCAAAAGTCCGTTTCATTCACTCTCATAGTTTCCAATACCAACAATATACTGTTGATGGCCACATGCCCCTCTCTCATAAACCTCTATTGTCATCTCATACAAATGCAATTGTGTAATTAAAATCCTATTCACGTGACTCACAACATATTCTAAACTGGTAGATCTTTTCCCCAACCTTGCTTCTCCAGTGTCCCCTCTCTTAGGTGGAAGCTAAGCCCACACTCACATGGCCAACTGGCCTCCCAGTCCTGCTGATTCTATCTCTTAGATGTTTTTCAGCTTCTCCATCTTCTTGCTCCTGCCACTTCCTTCCACCACACTAGTGCAAGCCACTGCCAACTCCATAGCACATCTTCCAGTTATTCTGCTTTCTCTCGTCTGTCTCAAAATCTCTTCTCCACTCAGAACCAGCACGATCTGATAAAGAAGCAAAGGTGGTCTACAAGGTTTGGGCTCTGCCTAAAACTCCAGAATTTGCATTGGACTTTTCCTCTACTTCCAGACACTACTCTGACCCCCAGCCTCCATATTAACTTTGTTTCTATTTCTCCAATACCACAAACCTCTTTTGTATCTCAGGCATTTGCACATCTTATTTTTTTTTTCCCCAGGAACAATCTGTTTACTTACAACTTTTCCAAGTACATCTTTCTGGGCTTGCCGACTGTGTGTGGCACATCCTTATCCCCATATCGTACCCTCATGTGTATACATCTCAAGGTACATTGCATGATTATTTCATGAACTGTGACCCCGTCCATTTTTCTGCTGCTCCATCCAAGCACCAACATTTCTTCTTGCTTACAGCTAACTTCATAAAAAATATATTTACATGAATATCTTGACCGATGCATGATATGATTGAGAATTTCCTATTGATAGAAGTTGAGGATGGTCAGCTGCAGGGAGAACTGGATGAAGATTCCAAACTACATTGTTCATTGTAAACGTTCTTCCCATATTGAAGCATCCAAGATTGTGCCTCCCGATGACCTTATAAAATAAATCATTGGAAAATAATGCATACGATTTAAAGAAACACTTTCAAGATCTACGAAATAACACATGGATAAAACCAAAATTAAAATGCCAAAATACAAATCCTAGCAGGAAAAAAAAAAACCAAACAAACAGGAGAAAAAAATAAGCCAAAATGAAGAAAATCAATCCTTAAAAAGAAGAGAAAACATAACCAAGGCAGACAAATGAAAACATAATTCCCCAAAGCATGAAGCCTGGGACAAGGTCACCAAAGGTAAAGACTGAAGGGCAAGGGAAAGTGCTAGCTGGTAGCCTCTTACACTTCAACCCACATCTGGCAATCCACCACTCTGGCCCCCAGCTGTCCTTTCCAGGTTCACCTGTAAACACAGCTGCAGTAATCTATTGGAAAGATTTAGTACCATTTTTCACGGAGTGAGTTCTTAGTGAATATTGATTCATTGAACAAATTGAAGCTTGAGTCTGTACTTGGACCAAATTACTCCAATAACTCATATTTGTAGACAATTCTAACCTCTAGTCATTGACTGAAAAACAAAGGGGAATACGAATGTCTTGCTTTATCTCTCTCTTTGGATAGATAGATAGATATAGATAGATAAACAGATAGATGATAGATATAAAGAGAGAAACAGTGAAAGAGATAGACATAGGAAGAACAAGAGATAGATTACCACCAGGAAACATACTGACAAACAAAATAGTTGAAATACAGAAAATAACATCAGTAGTTCACATGTCTTCAATATCAATTTTCTCAGGAAATATACCTGGAAAACAAAGAGAGAGGAGTGAGGACAAGTACTCTCAATCTCTACAAGCAAAATATTACTTCATTCATTCATTCATTCATTCATCCAAAAATATTTCTACTCTCTACCCTGTAAGTATGTGGCAAACATTGAAAATATATGAGAAAGAGATTATTAAAATTCTTTACTTTCTTGGGGCCCGTATTTTCTCACAAAGACTTACCTGAATCAGTATTTGACAAGCAAGATAACTCTACTTATCAGAGAAGTGCATAATGCCATAATGCAGATTCAAAGTGATTTAAGAATCTGTTTGGCCTCACTGAGAAGCTGATTTCATCTTAAACCTGCAGCAGGGGACATTGTGTCCAGACAGGGTTAGGAGGGACACTAGGAGTGTCTCAAACAGAAGAAATACCTATGAGAGTGGTTCTAGAACTTTAACTAGGGTTAGAAACGCCTGGTGGGCTTGTGAAAACACAGATTGCTGAGCCCATCCCCAGAATTTCTGATTCAGTAGGTCTGGGATAGAACTCCAAAATTTGCATCTCTAACTCTCTAACAAGTTCCTAGGTGATGCTCTCTCTGCTGGCCCAGGGATCTACTTGGAAACTATTTCCTTATTGCATTGTTTTCAGATGGCAGAACATTTATCAAATAATGGAAAGCAATCCCACATTCTTAAAAGGTGAAAGAATAAGAGACAAGCTCAAGGTGTAGTTGAGAGGGAAGACTGAGACCACACCATGGAGTATCTCTTAAGTTATTGTTGAACGGCTGGTTTAGAGACAATGGAAAACCATCAGAGATTTGACCGGTGGGGAGGGGGGCAATTTAAGTTTGTTTTATTTCAATAATTCTAGCTGCATTTTGAGAGTGGTCTGTGGAAGAGAGTGAATGTAGGTTAGGAAACTGGCGAAGAAGGGAAAAAAGTGTCCCCGGCAGGTGCGATGGAAGGAAAAGCATACAGAGGAACTGTGAATACCAGCAAGAGAACTTTGATGTCATCGTTCATGGTGCTTAAGTGAATTAAAAAGACACCAAAAAACCAGAAAGGGCCTGATAGATTGCTTGAAGTTGAAAACAAACCAGCATCTAAAAAGCTAAGCAGATTGGAGGTTTTGATGAGACCAAATCTAACTTAATTGGGTTCAATAGAAGTAATTGATTCATAATTTCATGGATCTTTTTGGTAGGGAAAAACAGAAGACAGGGAGACTTCTGATTCCAATAAAATAAAGAACTGGATCGCAGGAAAATCTTTCTACAAATTACTTAAGACTCTGGATTAAACATAGCTTTTAAAATATTACGAGGTAGCTCCAAAATAGTCAGCAATAGCCACAAGGGCTCTAAGGTAGGAGGAAGCAGGCGACCAGGAAACAGGATGTGTTACCCTGGGTCATCTGGACCCTAAAATGGCAAGGAGAGCCTTGAGAAAGGAGATGGGTCTCTCTGCCCCATGTATTGGAAGGGACTGAAACTCAGGAAGCAAAGCCTTGATTATTGCAGTGTAATAATCTCAGTGAGAAGCTGAGAAGATGCCCAAAAGCTGACATGGGGAGATGATATGGCTGGAAGACTATTTCTATCTTGATTTGGGGGCTGAGGATAAGTGTGTTTTCCTAAAGAAACTCAAACCTCATGCTTGTACCTTGCATGATATTTATTTGATTTTTCATTACAGGCCAGCTGAGTAAACACCCAAGCCAAACTTTGAACGTAAAAATTGGTCCTCAGACAGTGACGTCCTAGCACGAGCAGTGGGGACGCATTCAAGACCAACTTGGAGAGATACCTCAAACACCTAGTTTCTCATGGTAGAAATAAGTCAATAAGTGAGGGAAGGAAGAAATCATGACTAACAGGAAGAAATTTTCCACCAGGTGGAAAGGAGCAGATACAAAAACGTGGAGGATTATCACACAAAACTTGAGGTAATGGAAAAAAACAAAAGAGTAACAAAATCAGTACGCTCAAAAAGGTGTGAGACGAAAAGAAAGTATTAAAAGATGCGAAAGGAGAGACAGTAAAGCGTACTTGGAAAAGGATCGAGTTTAGGTTTTAGAAACAATATATGATTATTCGAATTCAATTTTAATGCATGGCTGAAACAGTAGATTAGATATGTTAAAGAGAAAATTAGGAAATTAAATGATATAATTGAGGATATCACGCCGTACACTAAAAACCAGTAAAGAGGTAGACAGTTGGAAATTCTATTTAAGAGATGAATATCGTATTTAATGAGACTGTGACATATATGAAAACTTTAAATTCCAAGAGGATAGAACAAAATCAATGGAGAAAGGCAATATCAAAAGAATGAAAGAACTGACGAAAAGACAGAAATCTTGATATTGGAAAAATTAAATCAATTTCAACCAGAAATAAAATAAAATATGCTTGGGGCGCCTGGGAGGCCCAGTCAGTTAAGCGTCTGACTTCGGCTCAGGTCATGATCTCACAGTTTGTGAGTTCGAGCCCCACATCGGGTTCTGTGCTGACAGCCCAGAGCCTGGAGCCTGCTTCGGATTCTGTGTCTCCTTCTCTCTCTGCCCCTCCCCAACTTGTGCTCTGTCTCTCTATGTCTCTCAAAAAATAAATAAATGGAAAAAAATTTTTAAATAAAATATTCCTAAGTACATCATGAAAGCATTGGGGCACTAAAGACGAAAGAAATTCTTGGAAGGCATTGAGTGTCCTTGCTTTTAATCATTGGGCTATACGCCACATGACTGTCGAATTCTCACATTAAATTTAAAAATATATTTAATTATGTATGAGTTCCAGAAAATAGGTGAAACATGCTGGTGTAGATAGAGAGTAAATTATAGAAAAACTCAAATAAAAATGAAAGAAAGCTGGAATAACAATATTAATTGCCTACAAAGTAGACTTTAATAAACATAATTAGGGACAAAACACATTATTGCAGAATGATAAAAAAAATATGAATAACCAATAAACCTGAGATTTACTATCCTACACCTATGCGAATGTAAAAAGAAAACAACATATAATATAAATTTGATAAAATTACTAAAAAATCAACCAATGTACAAAATAATTAGAAATGTTAGCATCCCTTATTTATAACAATTTTTTCTCAAGAAATCATGACATAAGTGATGGATCTGAAAAGAAATAGAGTAAAATTGCAAATAACAAGATTGATGCAAGAGGTAGAGACAGAGAGGAAGAAGCATCTCAAATCAGACAATAGCTATGATTTTGAAATATCTGTAATTTTGAAGTGTACAAAGAATATTTCCAATTACCAACATAGGACAGAGAAAAAGTCTCAACAAATACAAAGATAGCTATACCATGTACATACGTTAAATTGGGGATTCATATTTTAAAACATCCCCAAAGCTTCATACTTTGGAAAAGAAAATGCATACACATTTAAATAATTCCTGGGTTAGGATCACCTGGGTGGCTCAGTCAGTTAAGCAACTGACTTCAGCTCAGATTATGATCTCATGGCTTGTGAATTCGAGCTGCAGCAGGCACCCTACTGACAGCTCAGAGCCTGGAGCCTGCTTTGGATTATGTGTCTCCCTCTCTCTCTGACCCCCCTCTTCTGTTCGCGATCTGTCTCTTTCTCACTCTCAAAAATAAATACACACTAAAAAAAAAAAAAAAAAAATAGAAGGCTAAGAATTCCATGATGAATATTTAATTCAAAGAGTTAGAAAAAGAATAAAAGAGTGAGCTCAAGAAATATTGAAGTGGCTCATCAATACAATGTCTAGCAATTAATGAAATAGAAAAGAGAATCCACAGAAAATATTTCTTTATATCTGAGTTTTTAGAAAGACAAATCCCATGGCTGAAACTCTGGTATGATGAACCCAGAAGATATAAAGAAAACACACACACATACACACACACAAATCACGAATCAAAGTAATGTGGAGTAATGGATTCGATTGCTTAAGAAACAAAATGGTTATATAGATAACTTTCCAACACACATAAAATAGACATTTTCAAAAAGGAAATATTATTAAAACTCACTCAAAATGAAATATAAGACTTAACGAGCCATTTGTGAAATTAAAGCTATAAAGGCTGTAGATTAACATTTACCCTCCTCCCCACCCACCTCCCACGTGCAAAATAACACCAGGCCCAGACAGTTTTATAACCAAGATCTATAAAACCTTAAAAGAACATGTAATCCCTGAGTTATACAAACTGTTCCAGAGGACTGAAAAATGAGAGTTTCCAAATGCAACTGATGAAGCTACTATGGCTTTGATAGCAAAACCAGGCAAAGCTAGATTGAGAAAGGCATATTATAGGCAAATCGCAATTAAGAAAATCCATAAAAAGTGTTAAATATCAGCATCCCAGCACTCTCACCAAAATTGTGAAAGTGAATGATATGTCATCAATGATCTAGACTCACCTAAGAATAGCCAAAATGGTATCATTCACATCAGATAAAACATACATGAAATTCTTCATATCATATTAACAGATAAGAGGGGAAAGGTAATGTGATCATTTCTACAGATGCTAATGTGATTAAATCAGCTTCCAGTAAACGAAACTACAACAACGGACCTGGAAAATAAGGATAGAAGATAGCTTCCTTTATTTGTTAAAAGGGAACTATAGGGGCGCCTGGGTGGCGCAGTCGGTTAAGCGTCCGACTTCAGCCAGGTCACGATCTCGCGGTCCAGGAGTTCGAGCCCCGCGTCAGGCTCTGGGCTGATGGCTCAGAGCCTGGAGCCTGTTTCCGATTCTGTGTCTCCCTCTCTCTCTGCCCCTCCCCCGTTCACGCTCTGTCTCTCTCTGTCCCAAAAATAAATAAACGTTGAAAAAAAAAATTAAAAAAAAAAAAGGGAACTATAAAAAGTCTATCCAAAATAATAACTAATGGTGAAATTTAAGAAACAGTTCTGGCAATCATGGAAGAGAGAAAGATCAACACTATTACTACTTATGCACAACACTACATTTGAAAGAGAGTGGAACAAAATATAAGTCAGTAAATGAATACATATATGCAAAGAAAAAAATAAACTGTTACAAAACCACTATCCAAATGAGAATATGAGATTCAACAAACAACAAACAACAACAAACAACTAAGAAACATACAAATATACAACTCAAATGAGAATACCATCAAACTCTGTTCCACTTCTGAGGGGGGAAATTCTTAAAATATATGTTGGTTTTCAATAGGTACACTTACAAGAATTTGTCAGAGGACTTACATGTTAGACATAGTTCTTGGGGATAGAAATATATTATTCAAAACATTTCTCTTCTCAAAGCAGGCTAATTATTCCATGAAATTTTAAGGACGACTTCAAGTCCCTGTCTGGTAAGCCTGAGAAAATGGATCTTATCTTGTTATGGAGGAAGGCCATCCAAGGATGGCCAAAACAGATTTGAAGAACAATAAATGGTGTTGGACGTAATGTTTATCCATATTAAAAAAAAATACATCCAACTGAATAGTCTAAACAAAATGTCATCTACTAGTTTTAAAGATAGAAATGCAAAAGTTAAAAAAGTAGAATTCTAGAAAGAATTTTTATTTATGTTTCTTTTTTATTTAAATTTTAGTTAACCTACAGTGCAATATTGGTTTCAGGAGCAGAATTCAGCGATTCATCACTACATACAACACTCGGAGCTCATCACAAGTGCCCTCCTTAGTACCCATCACCCATCTAGCCCATCTCCCACCCACCTCCTTCCATCAACCCTCAGTTGATGCTGTATCCTTAAGAGTGTCTTGTGCTCTATTTCTCTCTCTCCTCTTCCCCCCACACTTCCCATATGTTCATCTGTTTTGTTTCTTAAATTCCACATGAGTGAAATCATATGGTATTTGTCTTTCTCTGATTGACTTATTTTGTTTAGCATAGAACATTCTAGCTCCATCCATGTCATTACAAATAGCAAGATTTAACTCTTTTTGTGACTTTAAAAAATATTTTAGATAGGATCACCAATGAGGTTGGGGGAAATAAAGAAAATGCTAGATAATTTTCTGCATGAAAATAAACAAGTGCACTAAATTAAAAGATCACCCACAAATGTGAGATGATATTCTCAAGACATTTAACTGAAAAAGATTAGTACCCTGAATATATAAACAGTTAAGCACTGTGCAGAAGTAAAAGAAATTCATAAAAATGGTCAAAAGATATGAACAAGAAATTCTTAGATTTAAAAGCTTAATAAGAAAAGTATATGCAAGTTTATTATTTACACAAGTAAACAGAGGAAATGTGTGCTAAAATATCTCATAACTATCAAGTTGATCAAATCTGCACAAGTCTAATAACTCAGAGTATTGGCAACACTTAGGAACTCTTACCCCCTGACACCCCCCATGTGCACAAGGGCGTTTTCCCCACCATGCTTGTTGTATCATTGTTTGCAGTAGGAATATAGCAACAACTTCTCTAATATTATGGGAATAATTAATTGTGTTTGAACAGTGGAATGATAATCAGTTGTATAAAAACATTGCCTAACTATACATTTCAAAGTCTTTCACATGAGCAAGATAAAAAAAAAATCCATATAATCATGATTTGTGTAAATTTTTTAAAAAGTAGAAAGAATGCTATATATTATTTCTCTATTTCTCCATCACCCTATCTCTTATCCATAGAAAGATCTATATTGAGATCTATCTATCTATCTATATACACATATATACATATAGATACATATATATATATATATATATATATAGAGAGAGAGAGAGAGAGAGAGAGAGAGAGATACATATAGATATCTCAAAAAATATAAAATAATCCAGGAGTGTGATAGAAAAGAAGAGCTATCTCACTGAGCCAAGAGAGAAGAAGAACGGTCTTGTTTTCTTTGTGTGTTTGCTTTTGTTTTTAGAGAAAGAGAGAGAGGACCAGTAGGGGAGAGGGGCAGAGGAGCACACAGAGACAATCTCAATCAGGCTCCATGCCCAGTGCAGATCATCAGATCCTGGGATCATGACTTGAGCCAAAATCAAGATTTGGATCCTCAACGGACTGAGCCACCCAGACACCCCAGGAGGGTCTTGTTTTAATGAATATTAACAGCTGCATTCAAAGGAAAGAGGGAGACCGAAAGTAACAATGACAAAATATTAATTAACATGTGCTTGCCACTAAGGTCTCTGCTTTTCAATACGTTTGAAATATTTTATAGCTTAAAAAATTAATCCAAAGTTAAAAAGGCAAGAAGAATGCATGTTTTGTAAGCATACAAAATTACGGAGACCTTCTTACACTTGTGTGTACACAGTATGCTATGTAATTCCTTACCAAAAGTAGATGTTTAATAAAAGTTAGCTGCCCTCAAGACACCATGCAACAGAAAAGAGAGTATTCGCAGCTTCTGGAAACAAACTGGATATATTACTGCCGCAATTCCTTAGCCACATGACTATGGTAGGATTGATACCACAACTGCAAAGCATCTTGTATTTCTTGAATGCCTGTGGTTAGCTAAAAATGTGCAGCCAGTGTCAAAACCAATTATCTGCTTAGAAATTAATTTCTGAAAATGTGCCCAATAAGTAAGGATACGTAAAGCACCCGGTGCCTCTGAGAGCACCGTCAAGTCGTTCCAGGAGTCTAGACCCTTGCTCTATCAGCGTGGTCCCTAGACAGAGAGCGTCAGCATCACCTTGGAGCTGGTTAGAAAGGAAGAATCACAGGCACCTTGCCAGATAAACAAAGTCAGAGAATGCGTTTCAACAAGATTTCCAAGTGGTTTATAGATGCATTCATATTGAAAAGGCACTACTATAAAAATATATTGATCGGGATAAATCCAGTTGCTTCTCTGAAGAAGTATGTAATGAGCATCTACTCATTAAAGCGTATCACTTGTTTTGTCCCTTTTCTAAAAAAACAAGTATAAAGAAGAGCAACACACCTTTAATAAAAACCACTTTCATAAAGGTCACTTGTGTCTGAACACAGAAAATCCAAATGAGCTTGAATCTTTCAACCTTCTTATTTTATACCCAATTTAAATCAGAAGGTGTCAAGTCAATCACCCAAGGCTATATATGCAGTTAGAGAACTTTTTTTTTTCTGTCAAATCAAAAGGAAGTATCCAACTCTTTTAGAAAGACAAAGGACCCAAGCATTGGGCTCTGAGGAGAGATCTGGGTCCACATCCTGATTTGGCTCCTGGTTCGGACACAAAAATCTCTCTGGCCCAAGGAAAACCTATCAAGGATCTGTAATCCTTAGCTCCTAACCTGGAAAAGGAAAACACTGCTCCCGTTTCTGGGGTCTGTCAGACAAATGAGGACACGGGAGAGAGGAATTCTATTAATGTGAATTTCATTATTGTCTGTCTTCTTCCTGACACCATGGTTGAGGCAGGAATACTAGAGTGTTCTGTAGTTGGGTAATTCCCTTCCCAGATAGGATAATCCCCTTCCATGGTGGTATTTTTCAAATCTCGCCATCCTTTAACGGGTAAAATTTCCTGCCAAGGATAGTTGACTGTGACTATTTTCTCTTTACTTCAGCTTTGTATGAAAATGTAATACTACAGATTATTTTACTCTTTACTTTTTAGTTTTCTATGAAGCTTCATTTCTACAGTATCTTTCCTCTGATCTCTGTCATGAAAATTTCGTTACGAACGAAAGAACAGAAATTTGCAAAACATGCATCCTATTCAGAGCATAAAATGATTAGTCTTGAGTTTTGATGAAAATTTTCAGGAACTGAAACATTTAATCCACATACCTGGAAATTATGGATTGTCAAATTCATGCACTACCCATTAAATTGAAATTCTGAAATGAAGGATGGTCACCAGACAAATACAGGAATTACACCCTTGAGCAGCTCATCTGCACCAGAAGTCACTGAAGCCATAAATATCGAAGAATGTTTGCATGAAAACCTGGATGAATTGCTGGAATTAGGGTATGGATGGGCATGAGAGTGAGAAAATTCTGTAGGTTGATGATTTAGAGAAGGGTCCACATTCTCCTGCGATTTATCTCCAGGAATCTTATGTGTTTCTCATGGAGAAGAGCCCAGGGGAAAAGAAAAACAAACAAACAAACAAACAAACAAACAAAAATTTTAGTGTCCTATCCAGGGTTGTGGGTACGAGGAGAGAAAAAGGAGGAGAAGGTGAGGGACAGAAGATAATTTTGAAATAAATCCAAGGGATTATCCTACCTGAGGTAGAGAACTACCCAACTACAGAGCAAAGCTAGTGTTCCTGCCTCAACCAAGGTGCAGGAAAAAGGTAACATGGTTCTGAAGTTCACAGACAAGGCTCACAGGAACACTACAACAGTGACCTTTAATCATAAGATGACAGAATATTTCTCCTACCTCCTACACCTTACCGTCTTCTCAACGGTAAACTGCATTGTAGCTAATGCAATGAGAGAAAAGAAAATAAATGTTTTTCAAATTGAAAATGAAGAAATTAAAATGTCTCATTCTGTACATGCCATGGTTTTCCATATAGAAAATACAAGGAAAAAAAGCAAATGAAAAGATCAGTACATGAAAACTGATGATAGTAAGGTCATCAGACGCAACATCAATATATAAAAGTCAATTGTTTTCCTATATATCAGCAATGAAAAAAAGTAATTTCAAGTTAAAAACACAATGTTCTTTACAATAGCACTGAAATATGAAATACCCAAGTGCAAATCTAATGAAATATTATGCTATATATTCAGAAACCCCGATGAAAGAAAACAAAGAAGATCTAAATATATGGAGAGATATTTCAAGTTTGGGGATTGGAAAAGTCAATATTACAACATCAATTCTTCCCTGATTGATATATAGAGACATTACCATTCCAAACAAAATCCTAGCAAACTACTTTGCGGATATCAACAAACTTATTCTTACATTTAAATGAGAAGGCAAGCAACCTAAAATAGCCAATACAGTATTGAACGAGATGAATTTGTAGGATGGGCACCACCCAATATCAAGACTTACTATAAAAGGACAGTAATCAAGACAAAATGGCATCAGAAAAGCACATACTAATATATCAATGGAACTCTGTAGAAGCCCTGTAATAGACTTCAAAAATATAATCAACAGATCTTTGACAAATGTGCAAAAAGAATGTACTAAAGGAAGGATAGTCTGTTCATCAAAGGATACTGGAACCATTGGATGGCCATGTGTAAAAACCAAACCAAAACAAAACAAAACAAAAAAAACTAGACACAAATCTTACAGCTACACAAAAATTAACTCAAAAGGGACCATAGATAGATAGATAGATAGATGATAGATATTGACAGATAAATAGATACATGTATATAACAGAACTGCAAAACTTCTAGACAAAAACATTGGGGAAAATCTGGACGACATTGGGTTTGGCGACAGGAGCATTTAGTTACAGCACTAAAAGCACCACCTAAGAAAAAAAAGTTGCACTTCATTATAATTACAAACATTTATCGGCAAAAGATACTCTTAAAACAATGCAAAGTCAAGTCACAAGCTAGGGGACCGTATTTTCAAACCACATATTTGGTAAAGGAGTTGTATTCCAAATATACAAATAAAAACACACAAAAAAAGAAATCTTAACTAGAAACTGGGCAATGGTTTGGAACAGATGTCTCACCAAAGAAGATGCACAGGTTGTTCCATAAGCACATGAAAGACGTTTGACCTAATTTGTCTTCAAGGAATCGCACATTGAAACCATAATGAGATACCACTATATACCTACTAGAATAGCTAAAGTCCAAAAAACTGACAATGCCAAAATGCTAATTAGGATGTAGAACAACAAGAACTCTCATTCATGGCAGATGGGAACATAAAATAGTGCAGTCACTTTGGAAGACAGTATGGTAGTTTCTCACAGTTAAGCCTAATCTTACCATCCAATGCGACAGTTGTGTTCCAAAGTAGTTCCCCAATTAAATTCAAAGCTTGTGTCTGTAAAAGCTTGCACACGAGTATTTACATCAGCTTTATTCATATTGCCCCAAATGAAGTAACCAAGATAGCCTTTAATAGGTGAATGGATAGGTAACTTGTAGTACATTTATATAATGAAGCATTACTAGTGATGGAAAGAAATGAATCATCAAACAACAAAAAGACATAGAGAAGGGGTGCCTGGGTGGCTCAGTGGGTTAAGCCTCTGTCTCTTGGTCTCGGCTCAGGTCATGATATCATCGTTTGTGGGTTCATACCCCTCATTGGCCTTCGCAATGACAAGGCAGAGCCCGTTTGGGATTCTCCCTCTCTCCCTCTCCTTCTACCCCTCCCCCATTGGCACTTGCTTTCTCTCTCTCAAAATAAATAAATAATTTAAAAAAAGACATAGAAGAAAGTCAAATGGATGTTGTTAAGTTACAAAGCCAGTATGAAAAAGCTGCGTATTATGTGATTCCAGTTACATTATGGAAAATGTAAAACTGCGGAGGCAGTAAAATGATTGGTGGTTGCCAGGGTGGGGCAAGGGGATGAATAAGTAAGGTACAGGGGATTTTTAAGGTCTTAAAACTTTCCATATAAAACTGTAATGATGGGGGCACCTGCGTGGCTCTGTTGGTTAAGTGTCCAACTTCAGCTCAGGTCATGATCTCACAGTTCATGGGTTTGGGTCCCACGTCTGGCCCTATGCTGATGGCTCAGAGCCTGGAACCTGCTTCGGATTCTGTGTCTCCCTCTCTCTCTGCCCCTCCCCTGTTCACGTTCTGTCTCTCTCTGTCTTTCAAATAAATAAATAAATAAATAAATAAATAAATGTTAAAAAATTAAAAAAAAAACTATAATGATGGACACCTGGCATTATGCATTTTTCAAACCTGTAGAACTTGACAGCACAAATAGAGAGTTTCAATACATGAAAATCTATTCTGAATTTAAAAAAAGTTACTTAGGATCCCCTGGAATCTCAGGAAGAAAAGCAGACTGCGGCAAAAATTCAACTGTATTATAAACACATGAAAAGCTCCCTGAAGGAAGTAGGAGGAAGGGACTCCTGACCGGTGTTAACTTTTCAAATGAGTAGCAGCTATAAGACTGAAGGTTGAAGGGGTTGCTAGTAACCTTTGTGCTCTGGTTGATGAAGTTTATCCCATTAGGATATGGCTTAACAATTCTCGTAACTATCTGTGTGCCCTGAAGTTGAACAATAAAGTAAAGAAATGAATGAACACTGGATGACGAGAGCCAGGCTCCTCACTACTGGGGAATATGCAGATAAGCGAGGGGGGTGAGAGCCTCGAATTGTCCATATGGATCACTGGAGAAGTCAGTTTTAACTCGTGTTTTGTTAAATACAGATACAGATGATTCCACACAGAAATATGTATAGACATGTGTACATGCATGGGCTAGTCTGAACTGAGAGTGAGGAAAGAGATGATATCCTAGTAGCAAAGAACCCATCAGATCTTGGATTCTAATGTCATTTTCCAATAACAAGTTCCAGGACTATTTGGAGAAATGACTGATTCTAGGACTGGAGCAGAAGAATAAGCAGGATGAGCCTGGAGCTTTATGTAGGGCCAGAAATTAAGGAAGTGCCAAAAAAAAAATATCCCATTGAAGGGCACGTCATTTTTTTTTTCCAGATATTTTGCTTATGTTGAGCCAGGCACAGTGCTAGCTTCTTGCATTGATTTTCTCTTTTAATCGCAATGATTAGCAATTTCCAGGTATGCAAATTGGATAGTTTACCTGGATCATTATAAGGTCCGTCATAGTTCAAATCAGTTACAGAACTAGGAACCGAACAAACATCTGTAGAAGTCCCAATTTACCTTTTTTGAAAATAAGCCCTGAGGCTCCTCTACCGGGAGTCTCCCATTCAGACTCATTAAGATATGCCTGTGATAGTAGCAAAACCAAGGGTCGTTTGTATGTTCAGGAAGTGTAATCAACTTTTTAAAGGCAGAATGAAATTTTACTGTGCCTCTGAGTTAAGGTGTGTTGTAATTTGGGGGACAGATTCCACATTTGTGGCAATTCAAGACTGCCTTTTAGCAAAATTCATCATGTGATAAATTACATCTTGGTACTGAAGTAGCAAACCAGTAACTGTTAGGTCATAATAAAGAAATATCACGGACAACGGAAGAATCTGATTCACGCATCCCGAAAGGCTATTGTCCCTAATTCTGTACAGGGTTTGATACCAAAATACCAAAGATGGAATTGACAACAACTAAGAGCAGCCATGATCTCTGTGATACATGAGCTGCGCCCACTGATGCTTCCTCATAGAGCATCAAGCAATTGTACTCACAAGTGGGTACTTGCTCATGCAAATTAATGGTAATTACAAAATAAATCATAACCGCCGCCAAAAAACCCCCTAGATTCTTCAAATTATATCTAATACATGATCAATTGTTAGTTGATGATTTTCAAAATATTACAAAGTGCTTTTTGAGATAAAGCTTTCCTTCACGATTTTAAATACTGCAGATTTATTTATTCCCAAATCTCTTAAAGATAGTTAATATGGAACAGTGGAAATAACCATGAGACTATCTTCTGCACAATTGGTGTATCAATAGGGACAGATGTTCCTCTCTGGATTTATGCCACCTATACAATTTTAATTGCCTTTAAAAATAGTTTTAAGCATTGATGCTAGAAGCAAAGCCAAAGTTGGCGGTGAGAGTGTTATGCAGATTCACTTGAGCGTTTTAGACACCGCCTGTCAACAACCATCTTACATTTTCCACTTGGAAAATTATCTTCCTGATAATCACATAAAGAAAATATCTATCAATATTTAATTATTCTACCTTGAAACATGATTTAGCTGCCTTCACTTGAATTTCATTTTCAAAAACACAAAATTAAAGATTAATTAATATGGAACTCTTATTAACTAATCAGAATTCCAAAAAAAGGAGTTTGGTGGTACTTCTCTTCTCCCTTTGGGTCAGTGATTTAATGATATAGGAGGCTATCAAGTGTTTTTCTTTTATTTTTATTTTAGATTCTAACACTATTGAGCTTCTTGCGCATAGTGATACACCATACGGAAATTTTTTTTCTTTTTCTGTAGTGCAAAAAATAAAAAATGAAAACAAAAACAAGTGGTCAAGTGTAGGTCTAGATAACGCTAGGTACAATGAACCTAATTTGTGGTGCTTTGAATATTTGCATTATCATCATCATTACTCTTTTAAGTTATTTTCGTGTTTCCTGTATTTAAAGAATCCTCCTCCCGGCTTGTTTCTTTTTTTTTTTTTTTTTTTTTTTTTTTTTTTTTTTTTT
>NW_024412405.1:7375628-7382561 GCF_014898765.1 Herpailurus yagouaroundi | reverse complement strand
ATCCTCCTCCCGGCTTGTTTCTTTTTTTTTTTTTTTTTTTTTCTTTTCTCTTCTTTTCTTTTCTTCCTTTTTCTTTCTTTTCTTTTTTTAATATGAACATTTTCTTTTCCAGAGACTTTGAGTTTGGGTTTTGCGTGAATGTGCTCAGTTGTTAAAAGGGAATTGTCTTTGGCCATCAATCCATAATGCTTGGAATGTTTCCAGATGGCCACACTGATTTTCACTGTTCTGCTACACAATGTAGATTGTTTTAATGTTGGGCTGGGCTGTCATTGGGACGCTTTCAGAGATAAAATAACTTTAAACCATTTGGCTTTTCTTATCTTTCATTTCTCATTATTTTAAATCTCTACCATAGCACTCACAGGAGCACCCTACAGTTTAGAAAAAAGAAAGAAAGACAAATACACATACAAATACCTTATAGACTCATATTTCTCAGCAAGATTCTCTTTCCAAGAAATGTTATCTTTTTGATAAGTGTCCCTTTGTGCTTCTAAAAAAGTTTGAAATTTGATAAGAGTGATAAAGAGCCATTATGTGTATCCTTGAAACAAATAGTAGGTGAGCTATAATTTTTTTTTTTTTTCACAAGTTGGCCTAAGAATGATAGGCCTAGAAATTAGAGATGGGACACAAATTTAAATTCTTATAAACCTTTAACTTCTATTTGAAAAGTAAGCAGAAAAAAAAATAATCAAAAAATAAGCAGACAAATAAACCTCTTAAAAAGTTTGTACATCCAGGAAGAATGCCTTTTGTCAATGGATACCTAAGTGTTCTTTACTTTGTGCCTGTATTAAGTTCATTAATCCACTTACACAAACACTCAGATAGCTATTCCTTGTTGCAATTTTTCTGTTCAGTATCCAGGTCAAATTATGAAAAGTAAAACCCTTGGAGAGAAAGAATCTATATATTAACTTTGTAAGTAATCCGAACTTAGAAAAACAGCATGGCCTTACCAATGTTCTGACCCTACCCAATTTTCAACCCCTTGGTTCTTTTGCTCACATCTCTGTTTTATTTGACTGCTAGACTGTTAAGAATTCTTAAGGAAGATAACTCACATGACTCACAAATGTAATCCCCACACGATCCAGAACTGTTCCTCAACCATAAGGAAAAGGGAGGCATTTAATATTTTTTTAAAAAAAGCATCCATTTTATTTTATTTATTTTATTTTTTTTTCATTATACTCTTCTCTTTATTGTTCTGTATTTTTGAAAATTTCCATAATAAAATAAGTTTTTTTAAAATGAGAGCTTTGTTTTGATAGAGCTAGATTATAAAACATTGAAAGATCTTTTTTTAATGAAGACTTCCAAGCGGAAAAAGAGAGTTTGTGACGGACTATTAGTTGGTACATCAAACCTTACAAGTTACTTAAAAGCTGACAAAGTAAAATATTTTTTTAAATAGGGCACCAACTGCTGGATGTTACTATGTCAACAGAAGACCACTAAAAGCTGGAGGTTTAAGTAAAAGCAGAAAAGTTATAGACTGAACTTTGATCCAGGTAAGAGTGTGGGCTTCGGAGTTCGCCGAATGGAGGCCTGTCTCCCAGCCCTGCGAGTCCTACCTACTAGATAAGTGTCTTCCAGCAAGTAACTTCTGGGCACCTCTGTTTCTGCATCTTTAAAAGCGGGGGGGAGGAAAGTCTGGATCACTAAGGCACTCAGTTCAGGGCCTGCCATGGTAAGTGCTCAGTGGACGAGTCCACTACCCTAGGTCATCAATCCTAAACGCATGCGTTTTCCTATCCACAGACACTTGAAGACCCGCACCACGAGCCACGGGAGGGTCGGCGCCACGGCCGCGGTGTACAGCGCCGCGATCCTGGAGTACCTCACGGCCGAGGTGCTGGAGCTGGCGGGTAACGCCTCCAAGGACCTCAAGGTAAAGCGGATCACCCCGCGCCACCTGCAGCTCGCAATCCGCGGCGATGAAGAGTTGGATTCCCTCATCAAGGCAACCATCGCCGGGGGTGGTGTGATCCCGCACATCCACAAGTCTCTGATCGGAAAGAAGGGACAGCAGAAAACCGCGTAGAGCATTGTTTTAACCAGCCCCTTCCTCCCGTCATTGTACTGTGACCGGGACAGAAGAAATAATGGGGACATGGGGGGTTTTTAAAAGAGGCAGATGGAAAAGCTTAGACAATTACTGTAGACACATAAGAGACATTTGTACGTTCTTAGGCTCAAAGTTTGATAAAGTACCTTTCCACGCAGCAGCGCTTGTGTGGTGATTGGCTAGGTTTCTCCCGTTGTGTTTTATACAAAAACGGAATTGATAAACCATTTTTTACAAAAAGAATTGGTCTCAAAACTGTTCTGTTCGTGACGTGTTGGAAGTATTTTGCTCATACTTTGAAATCTTTTAGATTTCAAATCGGTTATTCTATATTCAGGGTAATCTGAGAACAAATTGGGAATCTAGATTTACCAGGATTGATACCATATCACCGTGTGCTACCGTATAGTAGGTGCCATCCACTTGCGGTACAAACCGTCGTGTTACATACCCCAAAAGAAGGAAAAATGGCCAAGTAAAAAAAGCATCCATTTTAGTTCAGCTCTGGAACCAAACGATGAAGAAAAGGTACAAATGTAGGCTTTTTGGTATTTTTATATAAAATACCAAGTCCTCAGACAAAACGGTGCTAAAATTGCAGACAGAAGAAGATTTAGATAGATATCAGAATCCGATAGTCAAATGGGAGAGCAGAATTCAATGCTTCTCACCAAAATATATCTTTAAAACGTTTGTACCAATTATATTGTAATAGAGGGCATCTTCTTCTTTCATGTTTCTGTAGATGTTAAAGGCAAAAACGGTTAATACGTGAAAGAAATATCTGAAGGAACCGGGCCATCAAAAACATCAAGCTATCAAGGTTTCAAGTTTCTCAAAACCAATAGGAAGTAACATCTTATAAATCAAAAACTAATTATAAAAAGAAAATTACAAAATATAACAGTAGATCTACTTGTGATTTATTTCGACTTTCTCCTTTGATCCAGATAAGAGTTTCTTTTGTAGATCAGATTAAGCATCACAAGATTAATGGCACACTTAGACATGCATTTGAACATTTTTTCAAGCTAGTTCTTTTGGAGACTTGCTCCTAAAGGCTCGCCTGTAAATTGCCTATAACTGATTATGGTTACATAAACACTTAATAAATGCAGACCCAAAGAACTTTCTCTGTTGGTTCCTTTATTGTTTGCTCCTCCTCTCCACAAACGTCCAAGAGTTTTGGGTTCTCTTGTTATCCAGCAACCACAAGTCTAGTCCCAAACTCATATCCTTAAAATTATATCAGTTCCCTTTTTTCACCTAACTCCTAACAACTTTTCTTATCGGGCTTGGCTATTGATATCTGCTGAGTGATATTTTATAGTTTTCAAATCAATGCCTCCTCCAATTCCCAATAAAATTATTTCTTCTTTTATTGATCAATGATTTTACTTTGGGAACTAGAATTTGTGAGTCAAGAATTTATTCTTCAGGTACCAGAATAATTCTTGGGCTAAAGAGAATTTCAGAATTTCACCAGAAAGTTTCATGTGGAAAAGTGAAAAAGATGCAAAATATGTCACCAAATTTTACCACTCTTCTTTTTGTAGTAGCTCCAATTTGAACTATTCAAGCAGGCAGCATTACTTAGATGAAAAAGTGTGGTATGGGTGTATAGGTAGAAATTTTCACTTATAATTCCACTAGGGATACAACAAAGAGAACTTGCAGACCAGAGTTGGGAAGTAGAAACATAAAAAGAAAAAAAGGATTAAGATACAATCAGTTCATTTCCATCTAACACAGCAGGCTACATTAGAAATAATTTACTCTAGTTTCAGGTTTTTTTGAAGGAACTTCCATGCTGTTCTCCAGAGTGGCTACACCAGTTTGCGTTCACACCAGCAGTTCAAGAGAGTTCCCCTTTCTCCACATCTTCACCAACATCTGTTGTTTCTTGTGTTGTTAATTTTAGCCATTCTGACAGGAGTGAGGTGGGAGCTCATTGTGGTTTTCATTTGTATTTCCCTGATGATGAGTGATGTTGAGCATCTTTTCATGTGTCTTTTAGCCATTTGGATGTCTTCTTTGGAAAAGTGTCTATCCATGTCTTATCCAGCAATTGCATTATTAGGTACTTACCTAAAAGATACAAAAATACAGATTCAAAGGGGCACATGCACACCAGTGTTTATAGCAGCATAATCAACAATAGCCAAACTATAGCAAACTGTAGAAAAAACCCAAATGTCCATCCATTGACTGCTGAATGGACAAAGATGTGGAGTACACACACACACACACACACACACACACACGCAAGCACACACACACTCTCTCTCTCTCTCTCTCTCTCACGCCAGGATATTACTCAGCTATCAAAAAGAATGAAATTTTTCCATTTGCAACGATGTGGATGCAGCTAGAATGTATTAAGCTAAGCAAAGTAAGTCAATCAGGAAAGACAAATATCATTTGATTTCACTCATATGTGGAATTTAAGAAACAAAACAGATGAACTTATGGGAAGTGGCAGGGAAGAGAAGAGAGGAGAAAAAGACCCCTCTGTTAGTGCAGCTCTAGGAAACCACCTAAATATATTACTTCTTGTATTTTAAAACAAACATCTATTTAGAATTTGCTATGCATCTACCATTCTACTAATTACAGATAATGTAAAGACGATGATTGTTTGGGATTGGAAAGTTGTGGGGTGAGGACGATGACTGACTGCAAATGGTTGTGGAGTTTATTGATGGGGGACAAAAGGTCCTAAAATTAGATTGCGCTGATCGTGCAATCATAGGAATACACGAACAACACTGACTCAAACGCAGTATATGAATTTTACTTCAATAGAGCTGTTTAAAAAAATAAAACAGACTCTGGTTTCAAGCAAATCACAATGAGTTTGAGGACAGAGATAGGTAACTATGAGAATTTGTATTTAATTGAAGCATGATGTTGGCGGTCACACGGGAGTGTTTCTCACTAGGATGAAGTGAGGAGTGGAAGAAGTCAGAGAATGTTCTCAAAGAAGATGACAAGAGGGGCAAGTCACTGATAATGAAGAAGGGCCAAAGAAGAGGTGAGAGAATGGCATTCTAGTTAGGGGAGGACATCCTTACAGAGACAGACAGCTTCATGTCCAAAGATCTTAAGCAAGAAGAAACCAAATCAACATACACCAATCACTACTGAAGTGAAGTAGAAAAATGAAACCTTTAACAGTGAGAAATATACATGGTCAAACCTGAGTTGGCATGTCGGGATATTTAATTTGATTTCAGAGCATAACATGTCTTCTACTCTTCACAAATTTTCATATATTCATGTCTCTGAGAATTTCCGCAAGATAAACTCGATGAAAAAAAATTCCTTTAAAAACATTATTTTAAAACTCTTATCTACCATAGTTAGAGTCATATCAAATTTATCTGAATATACCATTTTTCTCAGGGCCCTTACGAAACATACCACAGGCTGTTTTTTCAAAGACATTCTCGAAGCACGTTTTGAAAAGATGGGTTAGTTCTGCTGGCTCGAGGCTTGGGTTCAGCTTGAAGGTCATGCCACATTGAGGCTAAGCTTTTTGGATGTGAGACCCAGAGATGTACCTCACCTCGTAAGTGAACACTCACATTTGATCAGTGCTAGATCTTTGCTACAAATATGGATCTATGCATGCTTCCTGGGTGCATAAGTGTGGTTTGTGCTTAAAATGCATGACTATGTTCAGTGAAATACGAAAACATGGTAAAAAAAATCTTATGTTAAATATCTGTTGTGGATTTAAAATGTATATGAGAGACACCATAGTCCAGAAATAAAGACCATACGTTTGAGAGTCAGACTAATTTGATTTTGAAGGCCTGTTTCTAGCTGTGGGCATTTGAACAAATTCCCTCGTCTTTCTCTGCCTGTTTCTTCATGTATTAAATGGTGATATCAAAAAACCTAGCCTTAGTGTTGTCATGAGAATTCAATAAGATGATGCAACGTGCTTGCAAAGTAGAGTAAAATTTTGTTTCGGGGGAAACAAATAAAAAGGTTTCTGATCTAATTTTTATTTATCAACTATTTTGATTATTGGGAAGTTATAGAGTAGGCAAATTAGACACTAAATGGCAGGAGGTTTTGTGTTCATGTTTTTTTTTTTGTTTGTTTCTAATAAATGTATGATACTAGAGAGTTTCAGAATGTTTCCTGGGTCAGATCAGTAGAGCTTGAATATGAGCTTTACCATTTACCAGTTCTGTATGGAGCATTTTATTTAAACTCCCTGTATAATACTTTTATTATCTGTAAAATGGGTAAATATTTAACTATAGTTGCTGCAGAAACTGAAAAAAACCACACTAAATGTAATATGGAAAAGCATGCAGTACTCATATGTGATTAAAAATGTGAATTTTTCATAACCTGCCCGCACCACAATGTGACGGTCTACAAGGAGTCCACATGCATGACCATCAGCAGAGGCATGAGAGAGTAGAAACAGACCCGCAGAGCTTCCAGATACAGGTTGTCCTTTCGGACACCAGCTTTAAAACAGCCACTCAAGTCACGTTCAAGAAGAAAAACGCACAATTTAAAGGTTTAACCAAGTGTGGAACGTAGTTCTCAAAATTCCAGAAAATAAAATTCCATTATTAATTCCACTTAAGGATCCACGGATTCATTTGGCAGTCTAACAGGCCCAACTGAAGAAGGCATGATTAAATTGGGAGAGAAACAAGAAGAAACTCTCCAGGGGCACCTGGGTGGCTCAGTCATTTGAGCATCCGACTCTTGATTTCGGCTCAGGTCATGATCCCAAAGGTCTTGGGATCAAGGTCTCCCTTGGGGTCTGAGCTGACAGTGCAGGACTGCTTGGGATTCCCCACCCCACTCCACCCCCACCCCCCCCC
>NW_024412405.1:7347013-7375618 GCF_014898765.1 Herpailurus yagouaroundi | reverse complement strand
ATATATATATATATATATATATATATATATATAATTCCATAGCTCCATTCTACCCATTAGTTTTGCCCCCAAACATATACAGTAAATTACAGAAATAAATTCAATTAAATAAATTACAGAAATAATAATTAAACAATGGAGGACTGTGGTTGAATCTTTGTTATGGCAGACATGCTGCTTTCTGTGCCTGATAAGAAAATCCTGAGGATGTTTCCAAACTATTGAACACTTTGACTGTCTGGTTTAATCAGATGGGGACAAAGTAATGGAGAGGTTAGCCACATCCACCTCTGTTGACTCAACCTTGTTCATCATCTAAGAGGAGTATGCAGGTAAACGGTGGTAGCTACAGTGTACTGAGGGGTTATCCTGTCTTGAGATAGTGAAGAGAGAACAAGTGTCAACTCTTTCACCATGAATCACAAGAAAAACACGCTTAGTATCTGTCTCAGGCAAAGTTTTCAAATACTTACTCTAGATATAACCGTAAACATTGACAACATAGAGCGAACGAAGACTTACATAAATGAACCAAACAAAATAGTGTCTAAAGAGTTAAATTACATGGTGTACACACCGTGTGGAGAGTACTAGAAAGTTTAACGATGACAATACACAATGTAGACGGTTCTAACTACTGATTTCTCTGTGTGTTGTCTCTTGGCATAACGATACTTAGGTCTATTAACTTTACACCCACAGAAACTGCCCTCTACCAATCATCGCATTCCTGCTAACTCTACATTTCACCTATCCCTTCCCACAAACCATAGTTAACACTGTAAAGACAGTAATAACTCAAATGCTAAAATTGGTTCTGTTTTGTTTCAAAAGGAAAACGACATTTTTATTATTTTATATATATATATATATATATTTTTTGATGTTTATTTATTTTTGAGATAGAGGGAGACAGAGTGCGAGTGGAGGAGAGGCAGAGAGAGAGGGAGGCACAGAATTCCACGCAGGCTTCAGGCTCTGAGCTGTCAGCACAGAGCCCGACTCAGGACTCAAATCAAACATGATCTTGAGCGCAAGATCATGACCTGAGCTGAAGTCGGACGCTCAACCAGGCGCCCACCCGGGCGCCCCCTCTTACTTTATATATATTTTTTAGCAAAGTTGCACATCACGTTCCTTTCTAATTCTAAGGTGAAGTGGTCAGGTGCATCCTTCACCCAAGAAAATTCACGAGAACAGACGTCAAATTTGCTTTTTACTCACCATGATATATACCGATCCTAGTATATTGCCCAGGCATATATTAGACAATCAATATGCGGTGAATGAAAGAACACGCATCTTCTTGGCGTATCCAAACAAATTATAGATGTACTTAGTCAAGGGTAATTGGTATTGGCTAAGTGTTATACTGTAGTGAGGAGTATTTCAGAGTTTCAGTGGCTTTGAACAGAAGGGTTTATTTATTGCTCAATCGTCATGCTGTATTCAGGTTGCCTGAGTGAGTCTGCTGTAGATCTCTGCTACCAGAGGGTCCACCATTTTATTATGTGTCTCAATGCAAGTTTTCAAGGTTTGCCAGAGCAAAGGAAAAAAGCAGGAGGACTAACACATCAGCTCTGAAATGCTCCCACCTTGCAGTGACGTGTTTCCTAACACTCAATTATATTAAATTCAGGAAGGTGGGAAAATCTAATCCTCCCGAAAGCTCATAAGGTGGGAAGACCCAGGAATACTGATGGACTGTACTAATGTCTATCTCATCAAGGGACTACAAACACCATGTGTGCTTGAGACAGATTTTATTTAGAAGCCTCTAATACATACGAGCATACTATAGTTAACTTTAACAGCAGTATCCCTGGGGGATATTATGGGATATATGAGATGTTATGGGGTGTGCACCCACACACGCAAACACCTACACACGTTTGCACCCATATGCCTTTACTCCCAACACACTGACACGGTTTCATTGAAGAGTTCAAAGACCTCGATTAGGATCCTAGCCGTCTTCTACTGAGTCCATTTGGAGACATAAATTAACCTTTCAAGCCTTATTCCTAACCATGAATTGAACCAGGAATGACTAAGGGGCAAACTATCTCTAGTATGTGGAACGTGTCTTTGAATTTTGACTTTGATACTTAATTCCTGAATTGGCTATCAGCGACTTCCACAAGGGTCTGAACCTCAATTTCCTTACCTTCAAAATGGAGATGCAGTGTATAGTTTATTCTAAATAAAATGTTCTAAGTGTCAAGTAAGAAGCGATGTGTTTCACAAGGTGTCCTGAAAATATGTTAGTACCAAGTATTAAGAATTATGCCTACTTCACACTGTTGTGCTTTGATCTCAGACTTTCAGCCTCTGGAACTGTGAGAAATAAATTTCTATTATTTACAAGCCACATAGTCTATGGCATTTTTGATATAGCAGCCCAAACAGATTAATAGGCACACTAATATAATCTACTGCCAATAAATTCTCATTATTTTAAGTCTCTAAGCTCTAAGGAATAAATCTGACATAAATGTTACAACAATGATCCTTTTTATAAACCTTTAATTCAACGAATTATTGTGTATCATGGATAAAACGTTGGTTTCTCTGTCATAGTCATCAAGCACCCAACACCGTGCCTGAGACATAATATAAATGGATGTTTGCATTGGACTCAGAATACAGTGAGACCAAACCCCAGTAAGTCCATCCAAATACATACAACATGGCAAGCACATCATTTAAAGAGAGAAACCTTCAGTTGTCTTCTATGGCATTGTAAATAATAATATCTGATTGACAGAGCTGCAGTGAGAATTAATCAAAGTGTGCCTAAAAACAGCAATTCTCCTTCCCATAAAGCAGATTAAGTTACAACTTAACCTCCCACTCACCAAACCGCCCACTGAGAAGAACTGGAAAAAGTTGGGGAAATAGACTGTAGAAGAGCTACTTGGGAGCATTAGAAACCTACCGAGGTTACTAGGACTCAAGGAGCCAAGACGTGGAGATGGGGGACCTCGCCGCTGTGTGACTCTGCACAGCTCCCTGCGGGTCATGTACCAAGTCCTCTGAGGTCAGAGCAGAGAGGTGTGAGGTCAAGCAGAAAGCACATCCCCAAGGATGGGCACGGGAGGCACAGATGCTACAAAGTTGACCCCCTCGGAATGATTCTTCAAGAAAACTGGCAAGTTGGAGATAAGAAGGATGATCCGTTCTCGTATATGTCTAGTAACCGCTTCATTTGTTTCGTTGGGAAGAAAAGTATAATGAACTAACCAAATCGAGACAGAGGAAAACTATGCTTTGAATAAACATCAGATGCCTCCACAATGCTGTGTCTTTGGCTTATCTTTTCAGAATCCACTTCTTATCTTTGGGCTTAGAAGAGTGGTGTCCGTGCTTTGCAAAAAGGAACGGGGAGAGAAGAGCCTCGATGTCACTCTTCACATGTATAGGTGGGATCCAAATACCTCAGTTCTGCACATGTTATTCGGAAGTACCCAAAAGAATTCAGAGCTGGGTGTAATTTGCTGTGATGAATGAAAAACAGTTTTGATTGTCAGAGCAGAGGAGGTAAGAGAATATTTGTCAGAAACATCCCCAGTTAATTGTGATAATAGATACCTGAGGAACGTCACAGAAACAGGTTAAAGATCTCAAGAAGGACAGGCTATAAAGGGGATTAATTCATAACAGATGTCTACAGAGGTTGCAAGGGCGGGAGTTGCTTACTGACACTTGCAGGAATCTATTAGAAATGTACATGGTGACTATAAATGATAATGGTAAAAATAGTATTATAGGCAGAAACAAGCTTTGAGGTATAGAAATGAGGCAAAACTTCTTCAAAGAATTCTGCTTTTTCTTTTCACATATCTCCATACTATTTTCTCGTCGGTCTGTCTGGCAGGCTTGTGGATCCTCCGAAGGTCTAAGGGGCTGTCTGTGAATGTGCAGGCCTCTGTCTCCGTGACCATCATTGTGCTGTCGCTGAAATACAGACCGGAAGGAAGGAACGTATGACAGATCTCTGTAAGCCCTGAGTTACTACTTGGTCTTTTTGCTATGTCTTTGGAAGTATGCTAACTCCTGGCAAGACTGGAGGTGGAAAAAAAAAAAAAAAAAAAGCTCATTGAAAGCAACTCTTCATTCCCGTGGGTGCCACATGACTGAGAATACGAGTCTCCATGCTGAATCACGCTCTCCACCCTGCAATGCAGAGACCCAGCAGGTATACAACTCAAGATGACGCTGGGTATTTGAAAGACATCAATCACTACTCATCTGTTAAGAATACCAGGAGTCATCTGACCCCAGGAGAACCATCGAAATTAGTTGGTGGCAAATTCGAGGAAAACTTCGCTTTTAAAAACATGAAAATAGTGGGCCTATTCTTTTTTTTTTTTCAGTATATGAAATTTATTGTCAAATTGGTTTCCATTCAACACCCAGTGCTCATCCCAAAAGGTGCCCTCCTCAATACCCATCACCCATCCTCCCCTCCCTCCCACCCCCCATCAACCCTCAGTTTGTTCTCAGTTTTTAAGAGTCTCTTATGCTTTGGCTCTCTCCCACTCTAACCTCTTTTTTTTTTCCTTCCCCTCCCCCATGGGTTTCTGTTAAGTTTCTCAGGATCCACATAAGAGTGAAAACATATGGTATCTGTCTTTCTCTGTATGGCTTATTTAACTTAGCATCACACTCTCCAGTTCCATCCATGTTGCTACAAAGGGCCATATTTCATTCTTTCTCATTGCCATGTAGTACTCCATTGTGTATATAAACCACAATGTCTTTATCCATTCATCAGTTGATGGGCATTTAGGTTCTTTCCATAATTTGGCTATTGTTGAGAGTGCTGCTATAAACATTGGGGTACAAGTGCCCCTATGCATCAGTACTCCTATATCCCTTGGGTAAATTCCTAGCAGTGCTATTGCTGGGTCATAGGGTAGGTCTATTTTTAATTTTTTGAGGAACCTCCACAGTGTTTTCCAGAGTGGCTGTATCAGTTTGCATTCCCACCAACAGTGCAAGAGGGTTCCCGTTTCTCCACATCCTCTCCAGCATCTATAGTCTCCTGATTTGTTCATTTTGGCCACTCTGACTGGTGTGAAGTGATATCTGAGTGTGGTTTTGATTTGTATTTCCCTGATGAGGAATGATGTTGAACATCTTTTCATGTGCCTGTTGGCCATCCGGATGTCTTCTTTAGAGAAGTGTCTATTCATGTTTTCTGCCCATTTCTTCACTGGGTTATTTGTTTTCCAGGTGTGGAGTTTGGTGAGCTCTTTATAGATTTTGGATACTAGCCCTTTGTCCGATATGTCATTTTCAAATATCTTTTCCCATTCTGTTGGTTGCCTTTTAGTTTTGTTGGTTGTTTCCTTTGCCGTGCAGAAGCTTTTTATCTTCACAAGGTCTAGTGGGCCTATTCTTAAAAGGGTTTCTGCACAGGACGGTTTCTGTGTGTGAAAGAGACAAAAGGGGGCTCCTGCATGGCATGGTTGGTTGAGACTCTGACTCTTGGTTTCATCTCAGGTCATGAGCTCGTGGTTTGTAAGATCAAGTCCTGTGTCGGGCTCTGCACTGACAGTGTGGAGCCTGCTTGAGATTCTCTCTCTCCCTCTCTCTGCCCCACCTCCTCTCCCTCTCTCTCTCTCTCTCTCTCTTTCTCTCTCTTCCCCAATCTCTCTCTCAAAACAAATAAATAAATAAATAAATAAACAAATAAATAAACATTAAAAAGAGAGAGAAAGAGTGAGAAGCAAAGCACTAGGACAAGGTACTCCATGGGGCACCTGGGTGGCTCAGTTGGTTAAGCATCTGACTTTGGCTCAGGTCATGATCTCATGGTCCATGAGTTGGAGCTCCACATCACGCTCTGTGCTGACAGCTCAGAGGCTGGAGCCTGCTTTGGGTCTGTATCTCCCTCTCTTTCTGTCCCTCCCCCACTCATGTTCTCTCTCTCTCTCTCTCTCTCTCTCTTTCTCTCTAAAAAATAAACATCAATTAACAACAACAGCAAAAAAGACAAGCTACTCCAAACATGGTTACCCATGCATGTGGGCATCTGCGTGTCCCATAAGAATGATAAAATGAAATATGTCAAATAATAATTTTGTTTTTTAACAACAAATCTAAAGTCTATTTTGTATTTAAAAAATTTTTTTATATCTTTATTTTTTTTGAGAGAGAGAGGGAGAAAGAGAAAGAGAGTGGGAGAAGGGGAGGGACAGAGAGGCTGTCCCAAGCTGGCTCCAGTCCCTGAGCTGTTGGCACAAAGCCTGACAAGGGGCTCGAACTCATGAACCATGAGACCATGACCTGAGCCAAAGTTGGATGCTTAACCGGCTGAGCTACCCAGGTTCCCCTATTTCATGTTTAAAAGACTTAATGATGAAAGTAATTAACTAGTACATCAGTCGTTGTAAGAAACATTGTATGAAAAGTCAAAAAAATAGAAATTAAAAAAGAAAACAATGTGCCACACAACGGAACGATATTGTTGAAATTCAGTCTCTAAGAGTAAAAGAGGAATGGGGTAAAGTCATTTAGATTAATAAGAGGAAACCATTCCTCAACCACACGAAACCATTCCACAAAAATAATATTGTCCTCATGAATAATTTCTTCAAAAGATCAATAATAACAAATGGTCAATATTACTCTTGGTTCTACTCAAAGTTGGTACAGGGAATTGAAAATCAAATGCAACTGCTTTATGCTGTTGTATTTAGGGCATGTGGAAATGGCAGTTTTCCTCAACAGACACATCCTTATCACCAATGGAGTTTACTTAGGTCTTCCAAACTTGTGTAAGTCAGCTTTATAAATGTCATTTCCATTGAACAATAAAACGCTGTGTGCACATCCAATTTTGTGGTTTGATGAATCCTGTAACACCAGTTCATCGCGGGGAGTTAACTTGCATAGTCATTTGGTCACGTGTGTCACACGGTCAGACGCTCAGTCTTAGGATCTGCTTCTGAAATGGAGAATAATTATCAAGGAAAACAGCCAGTACTGTGACTCTCCTACAAGGAGATTTTCAGAGTCTCCGTAGAGCTTCTGTATCTGCCATTGACATTTGTGGCTCATAAAACCCAAGGAGCAGGGCCCCTTCTACTACATTCTGGAACTGCTAGAGAATTTTACTTGATCCAGACCCGATTTAAATGTGTCAGTTTAACAAGTTTGGGGCAATGGATCAGAGCAACCTATAGAAATATGTCTTTTTCTTTATGGTAGGCAATGCAAGGTACAGAAGATTGTCTCTCAGAATATTCTCAAATTCCCCAGATCGTTGAAGTTGTCGGAACCCCTCCCAGTTGTCAAGCCCTGGACTTAAATGGGATTTATGTCTTTCCTCTCTTATCTGTGGTTTGCAGTCTCCCATTTACCAGATGCAATTAGCGCAATGCCCTCAAGGAACGGACAGGGTGGTGTTCTGTGTGCTGTTAACACGATAGCCCTACTTGAAATCTACGTTATTGCAGAAATCAAGAGAACTGACATTATCCCAATGTGAGAAAGGGTAGTGAGACTGCTGTCCATGGCTCAGGAGGCAAAAAGATCTCAGGATCTTTGTTGAACAGAAAGTATGGCGCCAGGTCAAAATTTGCGTGCCAGATGGTCCAGTAGAGATAATACACCTGTAATCCCAGCTGCAATTTATACCATCACCCAGTTATAATTTTAATAATCCCTAGTCATTCCACAGGCCCACCTGGCTTTTTCACCAGTCAGGCACATCATATAGAGACGTGTTAGGAAACACCCTGAACCCTTCAAGGCATCAGTGATGTTACCAAGTTGTTTTGTGTCCTCATGGATGCAGAATTGCTTTTGGTTGGGTACTATGAGAGATGAGAAGTGAAAGGAGACAGTTTCCGGCCTTCTATTTGGCCCATCCCAACACAGTAGCTCTTCACAGGTCTGGTAATCCACGTGGAGGTTCCACCTGTTACCAAATATGTCTGCTGTCACTATATATTCTAAAATTGAGATAATAGCAATAGGACAGGTTTGTGGTTCAGTTGGACCCCTCAGAAACAAACTTGGGCCAAGACAACGTTTATTACTTGACTTCCACAAATTTTTACTTTGAGCAACAGATCTTGGTGGAATCTCAGAAGATTAGGATAAAGAGAGATGGCGCAAACTTGTGTCATGCAGGTAAATGGCTACAGATACCTTAGGGAAAGACTTGTAGGAAGATTCTCAGATATAGACATGGGCGGTGATATGGGTTCTTCCACAAATAACCTAGGTTCCTATCAATCGAGGGGCATCAAGTCTGCGAATTGACTTGTTTTGGAAAGTGAGCAAGAGGCAATCAATCCCCATTAATGCAACCCAAGTCAATTTCTATCCAACAGATTCTGAATTATTCAATTAAATATGTCAAATGGGACTTAAAGGGGCGACCCATGTATGTCACCCCTAGAGATTTGTGATGAATTAGCCTCAAGCACAGATACCTGAAGCTTATCATGGTAATAAGACACACCTTTATCTGATAGTGAAGGGTCACCACCTGGGCCTCTACTGCTCTGCAATTATTGTTATAAGAATAGTTTTTTATGCAGCAAAACCGAACTAAACTAAAAACAAATAAGTATGCCCAATAGTGCGGGGTGGGGGGGGGGATTAAATAACTAATAAAGTTCATTATTTTTTAAAGTTATTTTCTTAGGGTTTGTGATGTTGGTGTTATCTAACAGCTTTTAAAACATTTCATTTGCTGTGGTTGTTTTTATCATTCTAAATCAACCATCATTTTTACACTTTTTTGTGTGTTGATAACATTATACTTTTTCCTGAAAGAAGGACTTCAAAATTGTGTAAGCCTCCTAACCCACAAAACTTTGCTCAACCTCTGAATCTATTTTGACCAACATCGCCCAGTGCCACCGGTGACCCTTGGAGGAGACACATTATTTCATTTCTTCAAGTCCTCGTTCAAGAGGCATAGTCCAGCCTTGTTGTCAGGGTTAAGGTGAGGAAATGGGAGGTATGGCTGAGCAGGTTGTACAAAATGAGGCCATGCCAACATGCTTTCTTCTGAAGTTCTTGATTCCTTTAGCACAGGGGTGAGAAAACTTTTTGTAAAGCACCAGATAGTAAATATTTTGGGTTTTGTGGACCATATGGTCTCTGTTGCCATTTTTGTGCAAAAGCATCCACAGAAAATGCATCATATGGGTGTGGCTGTGTTCCAGTAACATTTTATTTACGAAAACAAGCTGGCTGGCCAAACCTGGCCCACGGGCCAACCTGTGATACTATACAGCATGTCCCGCAGCTCTAGCAATTAAATCCCACAACTGAGATGAATCAGGCTTAATTAACTAATTTAGTAATCTATCAATGCCACTCCCAGTTGCTTGAGCTAATATATTAAATCCTTTCTTCTAGGTGTGTGTATCTGCATCTTTTTTTTTTTTTAATCCTTCTTTGCCTATCCAATCCACTCCAACACATTCCCCAGTGTCTCATTAATGCAAATGAAGATGTTCTGCAAGTTGTCTGGTATATAGAGTCTTTTCTCCCTGAGGGGACCATCTCTGGTAGTTCCCTCTCTGGGCCTTCCTGGGATGTGACTTTTATGATGGGCCTGAGAGCCGTGAACTTGGTGAGAAGAGATATCCCTGGTCAGGTACCTGTTCCAGGTGCCATCCCCTCCAGAGTTCCATGACTGGGAGGGTCGGCTTCTTCTTTCAGTGGGGAGGAGTTGCATTAGAAGACAAGGGCCCTTCAGGGAGAGGTAGGGTTCTAAGCTCTTAGCCTTGATTCTGTCTGCTCATGGGTTTCCATCGAGTGTGGCAGTAGCATCCTCTTCCTGCTAAGAATCCTTTATGAGAAAGACCCTGGAAGATCACATTCATCAAAGCTGTAATCATGTGACAATTGCAGGTGAGACCAGGACCTAACTTTCACCTTTCTTTTTGGAATAACTACAGAGGATTAAGGCCATCTTTCAGACTGTCTTGATGGCCCTCTGAGTTTCCATCCATGCCCTGAGTTGGGCATACACCCAAGTCTTTCAGTTGGTCCATTTCTCTGAGTATTCTCTCCTTGACCATCTGAGACGGCCAGCCATGCCTTATTTACTACATTTATCACTGTAGCTCTGGTGGCTCTGAGTCACATCCATTTGCTCTCAGAACACCTTGTCCTCTGCCTGCCCTCATGATGCCAACGTATGCGGCAGATCATCATGCCCTATTTCTCTTGGCAAGGAGACGATCAGTGCACTCATCCAGTATGAAAGTAATCCAATACCAGAATTCAACCCTGAGGTCTGTTTCCGGAGGCCATTGTTAGTGACAATTCCCATTCCGAAGTTCCGGAAGAAATCAATGTAGTCTCAGGAGGGAAATTGAAGAGACCTAATAGAATTTAATGAAATGGCTGATTTATCATGGCGTCAGTCAGCTTATGTTAGCTAACTGTGGATAGTAAGAGCCCCAGGGTCAGGAAAGAGGTGGGGCAGGGAAAGCATTTCCAAATCTGAAGGAGCAAGGAAGGGTGCATTTGCTAGAACGCCGGAACCAGTAGCTCTAGGTACTGACGAGAAGTTTTGGAAAGCTGACCAGAAGTTCTGCCTTGGGCAGGGGAAGGCTGCCGCGACCAAAATGCAAACTCACAGAGAGAGGCCAGAAGAATGAAAGCCTGGCTTCTCTTTTTTCCTGCCATCTCTGATTGTTGCTGTTGTCTATTGGTTAACATCATCCAGACGACACAAGGCGAGGGAGAAGACTTGATGCTACCCATAAAGATTGCTTCCTGGGACAGAGCACAGTCAGAAAAAAATGAGTGGAGAGTAGAACTGGTGGGACAGATTGAGAATGTCCGGCACAGAGACCTCACGTCTCAAATCTCCCTGCCTTTTGCAGTTTCTTCTGGTAAGAATATATAGGTAAAATAACTTCTGTTCTTTGCTTAAATAATTAACCACTTATAAAGTTTGTGGCTCATAGTAAGTATTTACTAGTTTATAGCTTCTCAGATTATTACTTGAGCTCCACAAAAACATTCAGAAGAACAGGGTATCCTAGAAGTCATGTTATTTGATGTCTAAAGTACTTTGAATGCATATGTAACATATGCAAAAACACAAACATATGTGTTTTGCGTATTATCAGCAAAACACGTATAAGAGAATCTGATAATTTGTATTAAAGAGCAACTATATTTGAGGACAGTTAACAGAATAGATATTTAGTAAATGATATTTGTTTCTTTTTATTGCCTGAAACTATACACAAAAATATTCAGAAGGCTTGACTCCAGGTGTAGCATTTTCTGATGACTAAAATGCTTGCTAAGTATGTGCAGTATATTATTAATCAATCAGTGTTATTTACTACCTGGAGAATTTAAATTTTAGACAATTTCTAAGACATTGCATAACTCTCTGGTCCAAGAGGACTTCTGAAAAAAAATGTCTTTACTTATTAACCTTTGTGTCAGATAATCATTCCATGAGGGGAAAAAATGATCATCTGATTAAGAATTAATAGTGATCAGTGATACCAAGAGAATTCTACAATGATTGTTTAAGCAAAGTCCAACTGTTGAAGACAAGACCTCGGGGAATATTATTGGAGAATTGACTGATCGCTTTCCTGTCAAAGCTGCAATTGTTAGGACGTACCAGACTTGTGGTATCAGTTTTCCTTCCTTTTTCCCCTCTGACATATATCATGGTCTGTGTATTAGCAGAGTAGGAAATCTGCTCCCGTTCAGTGTCTTGAATGCGGTCCAGGATGTGTCTTGATGTTCATTATATTTTAGACATGGATATTCTTAGAGGGAGGGACAATCCATTGTGAGAAGGGGGGAGTTTTCCCTAGTTATCCACCTTGCTATTTAGAAGAGCTTCTCAAGATCGATTTCTGGTTATCACAAGGCTGTTTGCAGCTCCAGAAGATTAATCCAGTGGGAAGGAGATCTTACCAGTGATTCAAGTTGTTTTAGGTAAACCAAAGGGACAAGTACTGACCTCAAGGACACCTTCACCAGAAGGAGAAGTCAAAGCCAACACAGAGCTGTTTTCTTGTGACTCCATTAGTCCAGATAGATGATGACTCACATAGGGGGTGGGGGTGGGGGGTGAGGGCTGGGGTGGGGGGTGTGGGGAGTCTCAAAAGCAGAGCTGTAGGAGGTCTTGTTACTTCGCCCAGATGACTAAACTCATAACCAGCCCTGTCACAATTGCCGTTTGGGGTCTTGCTCTATAAAGGTTCAGGTTTCTCAGTTCTATGGTTTTCTTTGTAGTCTGGGCATTCAATAATTTAATGGTGGTCAAGTGTGCTCAGAGAAGTGCTCTCACGGCCTGGAGAAATCACATGGTGCTATCACATCCACAGACTGGAAAAGGGCAGATAATTTTCTCTACGGAGAGGACACTTGGGGATAAAAGTGAAAAAGTATAATCTCCTCAACCTGGTTCTGTACATGCCAGTTTGTTTTCTCTCGGTCCAGGCAGATCTAAACCGAAATGCCAAGAGTAAGTCATGGCCAGGGGACCAAGGGCCACATCCAAGGCAAAGTTGCAAACCATCAGAGCCTGTTGGAGGAAACGGGAAGTCTACTCCTCAGGGAGAAGAGGACAGTGATTCAGGAGGTGGGACAAGGTGATTGTAGGTGACATGAAAATGCTACAGATCGAGACACAAAGATGGGAGCCGTAGTTCACATTCTTTGTTTTTGTTTTTGTTTTGTTTTTAATTTTTTTATTTTATTTTTGAGACAGAGAGAGAAGAGCATGAGCAGGGAAGGGGCAGAGAGAGAAGGAGACACAGAATCTGAAACAGGCTCCAGGCTCTGAGGCATCAGCACAGAGCCTGATGCAGGGCTCGAACTCACAGACCGTGAGAGCATGACCCGAGATGAAGTAGGACACTTAACTGACTGAGCCACCCAGGCGCCCCATCACATTCTTGAAGGATAGACAAGTGGTATAAAGTGAGAAGAGAGGGAGAAAGAAGTGAGGAGAAGAGAATACAAGAGAAAGAATAATGAGCATTGGCTTAGTGAGAGAGATGAGGAGCACATTTCTTTCCTCAGGGTGTGACTGAGATGAAATAAAAATGGACCATGATTTCGTCATTGTAGAGGATGAGTAATTGGAATACATTGCTTCCTTCTACTAGGCTATGTATCTTGTATATAGTTGTGAGATTTCGTAATATAAACTTTTTAATAGTTGGAGTTATTGGTAGAAATGGAGCAGTGCCTGTGCACGCACGCACACGGCTATGTGTGTGCCCAACTTTGCACACACCTGCTCTGCATCTGGGAGAAGGGACACGAGAGCACAGCAAAGGGAAAGAAAGAGTGAAAAACCAAACGTGTTATATTCATGTAGCAGTAGCCTTCGAGCAGGAGCCTACACTGCATACTTAAGAACGAGATGCTTCTAGGAAAGAAGATTGGGCCACAATGAAGAACTCTCATGCCCCATCTGCACAACGTCATGGCAGGAAACAAGTTAGGCAGTCATCCAAGTGTCCAGGCAAGAAAGCAACATCTACACTATAAGGTAAGTCAAGAGGACCAAGATGAGGGCACAGACACAAGAAACACAGCGAGGATACGGGTTAGAGAGCTAAGAAACAAGATGCAGAAGGAAAAGGGGGAAGAAAAGAGCAAAGAAAATTTCAAAATGTTTGAAACTGGTGATGGGGGAAATGTTGAACTTGATCATCAGCAAGCCTAGGGAAGACCCTCCTGGAATGCATGGGAGACACAAGAACTGGGAACATTCTTATCAGTGTCACTGCTCTCAGCTGATACAACCATGTTCAAGTGTTCCTTCTAATTACTGCTCATGCTGTTACACTTCCTTTTCATTGCTACCACCAGTTAACTTACTAAGAACTCAGTGTTCGCACTATTCCTTGTCCAGAATTCCTAAACCTTTCCTTTGAACAAACCTACCTCTCCCTTATTCAAAATTCTACATTTCCCCACTGAGTGGAGAATAAAGTAAAAAAAAAAAAAAATTAATGTTATATCTTTATTCTCTAACTCCTACCTTCTTTTCCAGAGCTATTTCCTATTAAACTCAACATGACATTCAGTTGAAGTCAAACTAGTCTCCGAACTGAAGCGTGACTTCACTCACGATCCTCTCAATATCCTTTTCCTTTCTTTCTTTCTTTTTTTTTTTTTTCCTTAAAATCATTCTCCATTCCTCAAAGCATGGCTCTCTTTCCACTCTCTCTGTGATCGTTTCTCTGAAAACTAGACCATAATGAAACCCTTCCTCCTCTAAACAACTCCAACATCACACCAAGATGATGGTGTATCTTTGTCAGACACATATTGTATTTGCGTAGAGTACTGGTCACGCAGAGGGAGCTACATTTGCCTCTTCTTGCTTTGTGACCTTGGGAAATATCTTAAACTCTCTGAGTCTCAGTTTCTATATTCCCTGTGACTTCCCACCTCAGCCCTCATTAAAGATCCGCTTCAGGGTGCCTGGGTGGCTCAGTCGGTTAAGTGTCCAACTTCAGCTCATGTCATGATCTCAGGGTTCATGAATTCAAACCTCACGTTGGACTGTGCTGACAGCTCTGAGCGTGGATCTTGCTTCAGGTTCTGTCTCCATCTCTCTCTGCCTCTCCCCTGCTCATGCTCTCTCTCTCTCTCTCTCTCTCAAAAATAAATAAACACAAAAAAATAAAATCAGCTTAGATTCTACACAACCAAACATGATTTAACTTCTGTCTAAATCTCCAGTTTTCAAACCCCTCCCTTACTCAACTGGCTGCAGCCATAATGGTGTCACTGCTGTTTCTTGACCACATTGAGCCTCACCCACCTCCAGGCAGCCTTTTGTTGGTCTGTTGGCTCTCCTAGGAGATGGTCACAGGGTCAATTCTCCCCTTCCATCAGTCTCTCTTTAATTGTCTCCTTATCAAAGAGGTTTCCCTCACCATCCTAGTTAATGTATCCCTAACACCCCACCCTGTTCCCTTTCCCCACCTTACTTCTTTTTCCCCTAACATTAATGCCACTTTTCATTGTGTGTGTGTGTGTGTGTGTGTGTGTGTGTGTGTGTGTTCGCCTGGCTTCCTTCCCTGGGAGGCGATCTCTGTGAGGGAGGCAGCTTTGTTCATTAATCTACCCCCAGAGTTAGAACACATAGATTACGAGAACACTGGCTTATACTATGCTCCTTATAAATATATATTTTTAAATAAATGAGTGTAGGGGCGCCTGGGTGGCTCAGTCGGTTGAGCATCCAACTTCGGCTCAGGTCATGATCTCGCAGTTTGTGAGTTCGAGCCCCGCATCGGGCTTTGTGCTGACAGCTCAGAGCCTGGAGCCTGTTTCAGAATCTTTGTCCCCCTCTCTCTCCATCCCACCCCTGCTTGTGCTCTGTCTCTCTCTGTCTTTCAAACATGAATAGACATAAACAAAAATTTAAAAATAAATAAATAAATAAAATAAATGCATGTATGGAAATAGAGTGGAATAATCTCTTCATAGTTCTCAATAAATAGAACATTTTATTAACATTATTATTTAGTTGAAGCACTTTAGTCGCAAAAATATTATAAACCTAGCGAACATAGATCATGTGTCAATTATCTCCTTCCTTTCTAGTGGTTTGAATGTTGGTGTGAGCTTTGTAATATTTGTTGTTTTAGAAGGGAAGGAAGTATGACCTACTTCTCAGCTCTGAAGTCATCAGATTGAGGAGATAGAACAGCATGTAATTTTTATTATTTTCTTGACTTGATTCACTTTCCCTACTATAAGAACGGGATCATTCCAGGGGCGCCTGGGTGGTTCAGTGGGTTAAGCGTCTGACTTTGGCTCAACTCACAATCTCACGGCTCATGAGTTCAAGCCCCGTGTCAGGCTCTGTGCTGACAGCTCAGAGCCTGGATCCTGCTTCAGATTCTGTGTCTCCCTCTCTCTCTCTGCCCTCCCCTGCCTGTGCTTGCCCTCTCTCTCTCTCTCTCTCCCTCTCTCTCTTAAAAATAAATAAACATTAAAATTTTTTTAAAAAACAGGATCATTCCATAAAATTCTCCTACTTTTCTTTCCTAGTTTGGTTTTTGGATAGGTTTAGAAGTAGAAGGCTGTTTGTGGCTCCCCAGAAAGAAGGGGTGCTATAAAAGGAATAATATTAAGAAGAGTGTATGTGAAAGGGGAGGAGGGAATTTGGACTGTCAGACTTGGCATGCTTTAAATTCTGGCCTTTGTCTATATGAGGGTACTTATTCAAAATGGAAACAAATGGGGGCGCCTGGGTGGCACAGTCGGTTAAGCATCCGACTTCACTCAGGTCACGATCTCACGGTCCGTGAGTTCGAGCCCCGCGTCAGGCTCTGGGCTGATGGCTCAGAGCCTGGAGCCTGTTTCCGATTCTGTGTCTCCCTCTCTCTCTGCCCCTTCCCCGTTCATACTCTGTCTCTCTCTGTCCCAAAAATAAATAAATGTTGAAAAAAAAATTTAAAAAAATGGAAACAAATGAACTGGAATTTTGGCCATCGAATGCATCCTAGCAAACGTGAGTTATGCATTCCCAACTTCAGTAAAACAGTTCACGTGTCCTATAACTGTAATTAGTCTCTTGTTTGGGAGACTAAAGCTTACAAACATGGTACTGGGAAACTCATTTGGGGACATATTTTCTATAATTTAATCTACTGTTCTCTGTAATGCGATTTCAAAGCTAGACCATTTGTTTAGCAAGATGGCCCCTGTCTAATTCTGTGAGTAACTGTATTTAACTGACTTTTTAAGTGAAAGGAGGAAAGACAGGAGCTTAAAAAAAAATGGCAACTCCAGTTAAGTCACTGGCTAAGTAGTAAGAGCTAAATAAAGTGGCTAAGGTGGGTACATCTGCATAGGGGCCAAAATCACATTGTGTCTCCATTTTCCAAATTCTAGCAATATAATCTCTTTTTTTTTTAAGTTTATTTATCTTGAAGAGAGAGAGCATAAGCAGCGGAGGTGCAGAGAGAAAGAGGGAGAGAGATAATCCCAAGCAGACTCCTTGCTGTCAACACAGAGCCCCACATGAGGGCTCGAACCCATGATCCATGAGATCATGGCCTGAGCTGAAATCAAGAGTTGGAGGCTTAACCGCCCCTCTAGCAATACAATTTCTAAAGTTTTTCATTCTGCCATTTTACTCAGCTACAAATTATTTTCAAGATTGTTTCTCACATCATAATCCTTCAATAACCCATTTTTGGTATTTCATTTCATTTTTTTTTAACCTTTAAATGTTTCTAGTCTGTAGATGGAACATAAGTGAAAAACATTAAGATGTAAGAGAAAGAAAACATAAACTTTGCTGGATTTCAAGGCTTTGAAGAAGCAAACAATTAATGGAATGTTGATCTTATCACAATGTAAATATTAACTACCCTTGCTTTAAAAATGTAGGTAGTGGAAATTAAAATAAATGACAATTACAATTAAAAAATTTTTTTTCATGTTTATTTATTTTTGAGAAGAGAGAAAGAGGGACGGAGTGTGAGTGCCGGAAGAGCAGAGAGAAAGAGAGACACAGAATCCGAAACAGGCTCCAGGCTCCGAGCTGTCAGCACAGAGCCCAATGCTGGGCTCAAACCCACAAACTGTGAGATCGTGACCTGAGCTGAAATCTGATGTACAACAGACTAAGCCACCCAGGCACCCCACAAATTTTTATTAAAACGTTTTCTTTAAACAAATGTCCTCTACGCATCCTTACTTCCCTCCGTTCGTCTCAAGACCCAACCAGTGTGGAATCTCTACTAAAATAGTTGTGTGGTTTGTCCCAAAGTGTTATGCAAGGTCAGTTTTTACTCTAAACATTAGGAGGGGCATGCAAGAATACTTTGGTTATGAAATAGAAAAATATATTCACATTAATGTCAACATGAGGTAATTATTTGAACGCTGATTTGAATAGGAAGTCTGGGAACACTTCCCATTCATAGCTAAATGCCTCAGAGCTGTCATACGTGTATATTTGTGGTACCTACCTGTTTGTCACGATATACTTTGGACCGAACTATCTCGATGTACTTAAAGATCCAACATTCCCTCATTTAAAAAAGCAAAACAAGGGGCGCCTGGGTGGCGCAGTCGGTTAAGCATCCGACTTCAACCAGGTCACGATCTCATGGTCCGTTGAGTTCGAGCCCCGCGTCGGGCTCTGGGCTGATGGCTCAGAGCCTGGAGCCTGTTTCCGATTCTGTGTCTCCCTCTCTCTCTCTGCCCCTCGCCCGTTCATGCTCTGTCTCTCTCTGTCCCAAAAATAAATAAACGTTGAAAAAAAAATTAAAAAAAAAAAAGCAAAACAAAACAAAAACAAAACAGAAATATAATTAGTTTGAAGTGTTTGTTTTGTTACTTATTAGATGTGAGACTGCGAGCAATTCATCTGAACTCTATGAGTCTGTTTTCTATTTCAAAGAGTTGCTCTGGTGAGTGATGCCCACATAAGGCATGGTTGGGAATGCCCGGGTCAGAGATGGTCACTCATGGCCACGTCAGCAATGGTCAGTGAATGCCAGCAACGGTCATTGGTTATGTCGTGATTGGTCGACAGTTCACACTGAATTGTCATCTGGAACTTACTCCTGGGGAAGAAATTGTTCTGGACACCAGAAAAATCGCACCGAATTTCTTTTACATGCAGGGTGCACGAGTAAATTCCGGATTCCCAAAGGTCTTTTTGCACGAAATTTCTGAACTGTCACGAACAAAAAGCCATTCCCGGGACATCAGTCGTCAGGATGAAGTCAGACTAAGATAACAAACATTATATTTACAGATGAGACATAACAGCTACTGCCAAATTTAAATTATGTGAAATAAGTGAAAATGATAAATACAAAAATACAGGTGGTACAATGCAACAATATTACTTAAAATCGGCACTTTTGTTTATTGTTAAATAATTTTTTTTAAGGAGCCTCATTTAGTTTGGTTTGCAACCTTTTTTTAGCATCTCTCTTTACTTCTCACATATCATTTTTTAATGAAAAAAAAAAGGTTTGGGCAAATAAGAATCATGTCGCTCTCTTTGCTCGGTGATTTCAAATTTTTAATTATTCAGAGAAGTCAAAATGCAAAAGTAACAATGTAAGCTCCAGATATACCAATGTTATTCAGGAAATGACATTTCACAGAGGCCTTTATATACAATGTGCTCTGTCCTTACAAATAATTTACCTACATCATAAATTTGAAGCATAAAGTTAACAATTGTCGCAATATAAATAGTGCAGCCATGCATTAATCATTTCATCACATAAATAAGGAACTAATTATATTTGTTGTGTTGATAGAAACATGTCACCGGACAATTTTTGTTAATAACCTCCAGGGAATTTTTTTTTTTTTTTCCCAATTTGGGTTTAGTATCCAGTGACATGGAGATGATTTCACGTCTATATTTTTGGCCCCATTTAGGCCATTAAACATTATAACCCTGTATTTAGGCTTGCGTCATTAAATATGTATGCTTCCAGCAATCTGATTCCTAATATACATCACTAACATTGTGCGCTAACGGCATTTCTGTTCTCTCTAATGGGTCTGTAACAGTAATGCTACCAAGAGGAGGCTGGGGAGAAGCACAGAAGCCGAAAAACAGCACAGCAAGCTTCTGTAAAATGAGAGCCCAACAATTTATATGTGGAGAAGCTACTGATCATCTGGAATGTGACACCAAATTAAGCAAGCGAGCGAAATATTGAAATTTATCTTCATTTGAACAACAACGAAAAAAGCAGCAAACGGGGGCAAAGCCGGCTGTTAGGTCACCACGATGTCATAGCAAATGAAGCTAACGCTAGTGTCACACTATCAAGCACCATTAGATTCCGATGAGGAATTTTCCTGTGTGATCATATTATTCCTGAAGAATCCTAGGACCAGGAACTTGCAGATTATAATATATATTACCTACATATATATATATATATATATATATATATATATATATAATATATTATACATATATGTATAAGTTATATGAATATATATACATATATACACACATATATACCATATATATACACATATATACCATATATATTATATATATATAATATATATACATACCATATATATTATATATAATATATATATACATACCATATATATTATATATATAATATATATATACATACACGCACACACATACCTGCCATATATATACACACACACCCATATATGGTATATATATGGTATATATGGTGTGTATGTGTGTATGTGTATACCATATACATACATACACATACCATATATGGGTGTGTGTGTGTGTGTGTGTGTGTGTATAATGATAAATGTTTTCTTCTGGCAAATCAATACCATGTGGATTAGCCAAAAAGAAATCTCTCCATTGTCCTGAATATACTTTCCCCACATTGGATGAATCTATGTTGATAAGGATAATGATGTGCCACGTACTGTTCTTGGAACCAAAATACACTGGTCAGAAAAGGCAAGTACAAGTTTCAGGGGTTTTGTTGACTTTTTTCTTCCATCTTTGAACCTCTCCGTTGTGTCCTGAGCTGCCAGTAGCTACCTGCCATGTCAAGATGGATTTTGAGGACCCGTCTTTGTCATCCCTCTGCGCACCTTTCAGTACACAATGAGAGCCACGTGACCAAACAATCCAAGCAAGTGCATTTCCTTAGGACGTTACCCACAATGCTGAAGGGTAGCTGATTAGGGGCAACAGAGACGAGTTAGGATTATCCAACAGTAATTTTTTTCTTAAAAAAAAAAAAAGACTTTATTCAGTAGATCATAGGCTAGATGTTCTGGGTTTGTTTCATTTTGTTTCGTTTTATTTTTATTTTTAGAAAGTCTAATTGATTTGTTGAAATATAACCTTTAGGTCAGGTCTCTTAACCTACCACCCACATCACAGAAAGTCCGATTATTTCAGCCATTACAGGAAAACCCTTCTCACTTTCTAATCATGGAATATCATCAAAGGAAACAAAATTCTAATACTAAGTTTTTCCGTCGACAATCCGTGTGACCTTACAACAACCGTGGAAGGTTTCCGGACGTAGATGCCCACGTGCAAAGTCAGTGTGTTGGTGTTCAGTTTCATGCTCAGTGCTCCCCTGTGTCTGGAAGTTACCGGCAAGGCTGGCGTGCACCCTCCGAACGCACCCACGGCTCACTTGGTCGACCCCCTAGGCCCTTCTCTTGGGAGAGGTGAGCACTCGTGCGGAACCGGGCGGCACGGAGGTCCGAGTTCCTGTCAGCCCCCCAATTTTGATGCAGAAAGTTTTGCAGATGTCCCCAGGCTTTTTTTTTTTTTTTAAAGGGCAGAGCTAATCATCCGGCAGAGTGATTTTGTACTCAGGGACACAGTGTATAAACTTTGATCATTCCTAAAGCCAAGACTGAGTTGGCCCAAGGTATCTGAAATACACAGGATAATTTCTTTTCAAAAAGAGCCCAAGTTTTACCAAAAATTTTAAGTAATTTAGAAATAATGTACCAAAATTCTGTATTGGAGGGGCTGCATTCTATAATTATATGAATAATTTGATTGAGTCAACAAAGGCGAGTATCACCTTATTTAAATTTTTTTTGGTTACTTTGAGGATTTTTAATTATTAACTTTATATACTTTAAAAAATTTAGATATATTGTAAAGAGCGGATAAAATTAATTCAGACAGCAAAATCTTCTACTATTAGCCAAAATATAATAAATTAGGCAAAAATATCTATTTACAATGAAATTCTAATAATAAAGTGATGTTTACCTTGTTAACATTAACAGAGTCTTTCTGGCACACGCTCTTGATTCCATTTCCTACTAGAATACATGAAGTATAATTTGAAAATTAGTTTGAATTTCACTTATGGGCGCTACTTTCATTTTAAATCATTAAGTGTGTGTTTTTTTGTTTGTTTTTAAATGTTTAATGTTTATTTTATTTATTTTACACGAGCGATATAGAGTGTGGGCAGGAGAGGGGCAGAGAGAAAGAGAAAGAGAGAGAGAGAGAGAGAGAGAGAGAGAGAGAATCCCAAGCAGGCTTTGCTCTGTCAGCTCAGAGCCCAACTGGGGGTCGGGGTAGGGAGGGGCTGGAACTTTCGGAACCATAAGATCATGACCTGAAGCAAAATCAACAGTCAAACACTAACCTGACTGAGCCACCCAGGTGCCCCTTGTGTGTGTGTGTGTGTGTGTGTGTGTGTGTGTGTGTATGTTTAATGAAAAGAAACAAAATACTAAAGAACAGATGAAGTGGTTAGCATAAGGTATTTAAAATCAGTGAATGTCAGCACCAAGGGAAGAGTGGTTTTTTTTTAATACCTCAAGAATGCCAGGCACTATACTTTACTTGTTTTATATTAGATATGCCTCTTATTAAAAGCATATGATAATAGCACTGCCTTTAAAAGCATACTGGGATTGTGGCCATCATCTTCAACCTTCAATCTTCTCTCACTACCTCTCAAAAAGTGGCATGATTCTCAAAATCCTAACGGGAGGGTCAGAACGCATTTATTCAAAGAATTGTGAGACATCAGCCATATTCTGATGTGTTTTTTTTTTGGGGGGGGGGCGGTGTGGAAATAAGAAAGAACCCACATCACAAGTTTTGAAAGGGAGACACAGTGTGGGATAAGAAAGTGGATAATAGCACCTACAAATCTAACAGCTGGCTTAGCTACTTCTTAATATTTGTTATATCGGCCTTTCCTCCCATCCGGAAGCTTAATGTCATCTGTAAACAAGGGAACTTCGCTCTGTGGTCTTTTGCTGGATGTTTTATAAAAAAACCTCTAAATGGCACCAGCCTTGGGCGATGGCCATGGGCACGCCACACGGCCATTGATACCAGATGACTCTCCAGTTGTCCTTCCGTGTAATTTAAATTCATGACCTTGCTCTATGAAAAACTGGCACTCCCTTAAGAGAGACCAAGATTTCTTTTGTTTATCAGAGGAATTGGGCTTAATGCTGAGAAGACATATGCTCTCATTGAGAATGTTCTTGCTGTTTTTATTCACAGTTGAAGAGCAAGCAACTTGCTAAGAGATTAAAAAAATAAAGTGAAACAAAACAAACAACAGAAACAATTAAGCTCCCTCAATGGAATTAAATTGACAAACATTTCAGTCTGAGAGATCGACTCTTCAAAGCAGGCCTAGTCCCTAGGCGAAGCTAGAAAGCTGACTTTGATTTCGGGATTTTATTTCCCTTGCTCTAGTTCATTCTTGTCATTTTTGGCTATTCCGGTAATTACAGAGGTGATGGGGGTGCTTATGTTCCCAGTCCCAGCTGCCACTTTGCCCTCTTTACTTCCGGGGTGGCCCCACAGGGAGGGTTTCACATTTAGGACTGAAGTTGGTCACCCAGAATCTTAAAATCATGTTATGTTGAATTAGAAATTCTGTAAATTCTGTGGACAGGCTCCTCCCTTAAGGAACCAGTTCTCTGGGCACCTGGACGGCTCAGTCGGTTGAGAACTTTAGAACTAGTTCTAAAGAAGCTAATTTTTACAGATCCTCTCGATGGTAATGGTTTCGTTACCTGTTCCCATTAATTTGTTCATTCCATAGCATTCACTCCAGACTCCCTACGCCCAGTCACGGAGCTTATGACGTGTTCTGCCCCACGACATACTTTGGCCTGACCTTGAGCTCCTGATGCTGCCTTCCTATCTGCGCCTGTTTTCTATGACACCTCATCTATGTTTATCCCTGGCTGCCTGGTTTTGGAATCACTATGTGTCTTGCGCTTGGCAAGTAGTAAATGAGTTTATTCCCAACCTCCTGTAGTCTGTTCCATGTCCTTGCTGTGACCTTGTATAAATGGATACAGCACTCTTGGCTTCACAACCTCAGCTTTTCTTTGGCCTTGGCATAGTCACCGCTGGAGCCATCCCATAGACACCCTTTCCTTCGGCTTGTCAGAGTGCCCGAGGCTCTAGTCTTTGCTCGAAAAGTAATACCCTATGAAGCCTATTCTCCAAATACTGATCATTTCAATATGATTAATTAGGCAGGAATGCATGTAGAGAAATATACAATATGCTTGAATCCAGTCATTAACAAGTCATTTGCAAGACTCTGTTGCCGTGTATTGCAAATAGGCATGTTTCATAGAAAAGAAACGATCTTGTTCACAATGTTGCTCATATAACTTCCTAATTATGTATGATTGGTCATGAGGAATGCTCGTCAAATATAAACATTTTAAATGTTTTTGAGCCTGATAGTTTCAGTAGAATGTAGAGAATAAGGTTTTGTCATCATCTGTTACCTGACCTTTATGTGAATAATCCAGTGGGTGAACGAATATGACGTATTCTCTTTTTGTTCTGCTTCTCACTGGTAGAAAGGGAATAGCAGTTGGAAAAACTTCCATCTCTCCACCTGGAGTCAGTCACTCTAGTTTAGAGAGGCGAAGGAGGCATGGAGAAAGATTGATTTCAGCCAGATGAATGATAAGCCAACAGCTATGCCAAGTAAATGGTACGGTGCAAATAAGTAACTTTGGCATTTACCGATATTCTGTAATATAGGTTAGCACATTTTTCCTAAAAATATTTCTGTTATATATGCAGGAAAAATGTCTCTCTCCATTCCAAAATAAGGAAACCAAAGAATCCATTTAAGAGGCTTTGTCGGGAGGTAAGTTTTATGCTTCTAGTGTTAAGGCAGCCAATTCCACTGGGTGGTAATTATGATCGGCGAACCATTAAGAAATAAAGGTTGATGGGACATAGGAGATTGGTCTAAAAAGTCTGTCTGGAAATGTTAACTTTATTTACTGAAAAAAAAAAATATAAGTCACCGAATATTTTGAGCTCAGGAATGTTATAATGAAAATTTCATTAAATTTATCCCCTCTGAGGGATTTGTATTGTCCCCATTTGACAGGTGAGAACATCAAGGTTTAAGATTACATTATATCTCTATAAGGTCACACAGATGGAAGCCAGCAGAGCCAGAATTCAAGAGCCTGGTCTGCTTGACAGGTCTGCCCTGGGCCAAAGCTGAAGATGAAACAAACAAACAAACGTAAAAACCAACGGATGGAGGTGGGGGATAAAAGAGGGATTTTAAGAATAGAGATGACTGGATTTAGTCATTGTTGACATACAGGCTAATAAGGAGGGGGAAATGAAAAGATAATTCCCTATTTTGAAAGCAGGAAAATGTATTATTTTACATGGGAGGCAAATTAGTATTGCAGAAACAAACTCCGGCATGACACAGACATCTTGTACAATGTTCTTTTACATTATTAAAAAGAAGGGCACCTGGACGGCTCAGTCAGTTAAACGTCTGACTCTGATTTCCGCTCAGGTCCGATCTCATGGTTGGTGAGTTCAAGCCCGATGTTGGACTCTGAGCTGACAGTGCAGATCCTGCTTAGGATTCACTCCCTTTCTCTCTCTGTGCCCCTCACATCCGTCTCTCTCTCTCTCTCTCTCTCTCTAAATAAATAAATAAATAAACATTCAAATACATTAAATAAATAAATAAATAAATAAATAAGAATGATTTAGGGCATCATGTTGACTGAACATGTTACTGCGTTACAAGTGACTAACATTTATTTATGGCCTCACTTTTTAATTCATAAATTCCTTCGTATGCATTTTTATATTTGATTTTTCACAACTTCATGAATCAGACTCTACTGGTACAGGTAAAGAGATTAAGGCTCAGGGAAGATGCTTAACTTGCTCAATGTTACGCAGGGAATGCGTGATCGAGTCGGGGCATAAATTTGTGTTTTCTGATTCCAAATCCAGGATACCAGGAGGTTTTTAGGATACGATAAACAGTCATAAGCACTTTCAACTTCCTTGAATCAAATGGAATACACATAAATCCCAAACTAAATAGAACTAGTTATCCATCTATTGAAGCGCAGCAAGGAGGGAGATTTAGATAAGCTTCTTGGGCATGATTTCTAGTTCACCAAAGATACGAATCCCTCACTAACGCAGACATGAAACAGCCTTATCTCCGAAGCCTGAATGATGCTGATAACCCCCTGCCCGAGCAAGATTACCTGTGACCCATTTACAGGCTGTGAAGGTGGTCTAATGACCTGAGGGGTGCCGTTTTAAATTCTAAGTATGTTACCCAAAAGAGCAAATTCAATTAGTCTTCAAATCATACCCTCACCCTTTTTAAAACACGTCTCTGATCCTGAATGAAGTAGATAGTCTTTACTCCAAAATGGACATGGACCTCTCTCCCACGGTTTTCTCTTTGCTGTGGAATTGGAAGGTTTCCCTGAGCCTGCAACTCCTTCTTCCCATTTTACATCTCGTGTTTTTGCTTTTTGATATTGAGAATCCATAAAACCCCTTAAGACTTTTCCTGTAGCACACGTGCAACAATCAGTCTCTGTCACACAGAGAAACATAAGCTCGTGTGTGCGTGGCCCTGCTCTATCCCTAGGCGGCTGACCGTTTCTCATCTGAGAGCTTCCTCAAGAGACTCTGTGATTTGGTCTTCAGGCCCAATCACTGACAAATTAAAATCACGTAAGAACACAGCAATGACAACGGCAAGCTTTTACTTAGCAGTTACTACACTTAATAATTAGCACGTATTCTATATCCGATGCTTATTTTTATTTGCAATACAAAGGAGAAAATAAGTGATACTTTGCCAATGAAACTGAGCAATCTTCGTGGAAAAAATAAATCTTTGCAAGCCATTCTATACTTCACAGAGACAAGCGGGGTAGAAGGAGCACAAGGTGAAAACTCCAGTCTTCATCGGTTCTTCCAATAGCGAATTAATGAGGACAGCAAATTAATGAAGATTTGGAAACAGGGGTCCTTGTTATATACTGGGAGAGAGCTAGGAAGAGGAACGCAGGTAGTCTTAAAGGAGGAAGAAGGTGGGTCAAAACCGTTCACACAACCTCTTGGTCACCCCCACTTGGAAGAATAATTTGCTACATTAAAGATGGCTGCTGTGAATTGTCTTTCAGAGGCAAATCAATCGTGTGTATTGGGCAGTGAGTTACGGAACAGGAAAGCAGGCGCAAGATCGCACGGGTTTGGAGGCTTGGGTAAATGGAAAACATTCAAGTCACTTGCTCTTTTCCAGAATTCCAGAGGTTTCTAAGGCAGAGCCACGGAAATGAGCTGGTTTTGGATGTCAAAGAACAAGTTACCTCAGCAGTCATGTGGTTTGCACGTGCATTACACCTACTTCGAAATCCAAGAACTTGGGAGGGAATATTTTCCCATTTTCTTCACTAGGAAGCTGAAAAATGTCACGTAAGAAATATACTCATGAATTGAGTTCAAGTTGGACAGAATGAAAAAAAAAAAAGGGCGATGGTTAAATATGTGAACAGGGTTCAACGGTTGCTTAAACGTCATGGGAAGGTAGGAGCAGGCCATCTAAGCAATGAAAGCTTGAAAAGCAAACATTTTCCCCAGTGTATCTGCTAATCCTTTTCCAATCACCTAAAACCTTCTAGGAATCATCAAAAGAGTTTTATTTTTTTTTGTTTTTTTTTTTTTAAGTTTATTGATTTCTATTGAAAGAGAGAGAAAGAGAGAGAGCGAGCACACATGAGCAGGAGAGGGACAGAAAGAGAGGCAGACAGAGGATTCCAAACAGGCTCCTCTCTGTCAGTGCAGAGCCTGATAGGGGGCTCAATTCCACAAACCTGACATGGGGCTCAAACCCATGAACCTGTTAGAGCATAACCTGAGCTGAAACCGACTCGGGTGGTAACAGACTGAGCCCCTCAGTCACCCCATCAAAAGAGTTTTATGAATGGGGAAGTAATACCTAAACTAAATTATAAAGATATCTACTGTAGCATAACTTTGTGTGGTGTGTGCAAATAGATATGACATCATCTCAACGATTCTTTTTGATGGAAAAATACATTTTAATAAGACAACAAAGAATAGACCTCATTAGCTAGTTAATATACATATATATACACATAATACTTGTTATCAGACTTCTACATGGGTTTGTTTTTTAACTTCATGTATACTCTTAATGTGTACTTAATACCTAAGTAGTAATTTGTTTACCCGTGGTTTTAAATGATATGCTACAGAATCATTGTAATTGGATATATAGTATCCCCTTTTATGTGATTTAGTCAGATCTTTATAATTTAAAATGTAAATTCTTCTCAATACTCAAACATTTTAAACAATATTTGCATCTAGATTTTCCTTATAGTAAACTATTTAAAATGGAAATTTAGCATCAATTACACATTTTAAAAAGTTTTTTCCTGCATATTTCTGATTTGCTCACCATTAAGAACCAATATAAACCCTAGCATGACATATGAGAGGGTGTAGCCTTGTAAATCCTGGATAATGTATTTCAATCCCCCATTTTATAGGTAAAACTGGAATTTGATTATTGCCTTTTCTTTCCTTTGATGCTTATTTGCCTATAATGTGTCACGAACCCATTGGTCATTTGATTCCTCCTTCTTCTCAAGCACCAGTTAGGTTCTTTGTCCATTTTTTTTCTACTGATATAGTCAGTTAGTTAGTATTAGGAGATACTTAGATATTAAAAATGAATATTTTTAAAATTTTATAAGGTTTATTTATTTTTGAGAGAGAGCGTGAGCTAGGAAGAGGCAGAGAGAGAGAGAGAGAGAGAG
>NW_024412405.1:7264651-7346613 GCF_014898765.1 Herpailurus yagouaroundi | reverse complement strand
ACTGCGCCACCCAGGCGCCCCTAATATTATAATATTTAATTTAATATTATGCTATCCTATTTTAATATTATACTACAAAGGATATCTATCACCTGTAATGTGACTCCTCCATGCAGAAAGTTCGCGTCACCTAGTCAAATTTACTGCTCTCTCCCTTTCCCTTCTGTCTTGGCATGTGTGCTTCCATAGACCTCCTTTATGCCAACAGCACGTATTCACCTATGTTTCAGTGGCTATATATATTTATATAATATATATACATATTTAAGTGTTTAATCCATCTGGATTTTATTAGGGTGCATGTTGTGAGGTAAGGGTTTAACTCCATTTTCCTTTTCCGCATGGTTAGCCAATTTGGCCCCAAACCATATGCTAACTCATTTATCCTTTTTCCCCTGATGCAAAATGTCATCTTCGTCATGCTGCCTCCAAGTACCCCTATCACATATATTCAGCCTGTTTATGGGCTCCTTTTCCGTGCCATTTATCTGTCTGTGTCGTCCTGCAAGCGGGTCAGACATCTTACCCGCAGAGCAGGTCGGAAGACATACGACACAGGAAGTTGGCTGAGAGTGGGGGTGCGGGTGAAGGGTGGGGGGTGCCGAAAATTGTTAGCGGGGAGTAAGCGCAGGGGGTTTAATCTGAGGATCAGCAGTGAAAATCTCTGAGCAGACAAGAGCTCTCCTTCCCCTTGACACAAACCGGAGCAGAAGAGCTCCATGGGAGGACAGGCACAGCCAGGAAGAGAAAGCAAATGACAAGACGAAAGAAATCGAGTTTATAGTTGCTGCCTGGCTCTTCTCTCCACGGTCTCCCCAGCTGAGGAAAGTATGCAGCGTCGCTCTGAGTCTCAGAGCAAGTGACTGAAGTGGGAACAAAGTTAGCAGACTGCCAGTCTGTCTGGAGAGGCAGAAGACTCGCGTTCAAAAGCTTGTCTCACAGATTTGGAGCAGAGTGCTGTTCAAAGCGGTAGTAAATAAAAACCCTTCCCTTCTTCGGACACCCCGGTGGCATGAGGGAAAGCTGTCCTAATGTCCCTTCGCAGCCACCGAGAATGTGGCTGTAGTTTTGCATGAACAGATCATGCACGCATGTACGTTTTTAATTTGATATCTAATATAAAGCTCTGCCAGAAAGGTTTGATGATGTATGAAATGTTGGAGAGTTGGAGAGGTGGGGGGTGGGATGGAGAATACTTTATTTTTGTGTAACAGATATTCCCTTTTGCACCCTATATTAAATTACAGGGGACATAAAAAATATTACCTGGGCCATTTATGGCTGTGCTCGCAAGCACAAAGGTTTCATGTGAATTTCAATAGGACCTCTCCCCAGGCATACGATGTGTTCTCCGTAGAAGGAGCCTGATGAGATATGATTACCACGATGTCAACGTCTTTCCAGCTCCTGACGCGCATTCCTTTAACAAATCCTTACCCTCCAAGACTATCTCCAATGGCTGGGGAACTTGACGGTTGGGTGCCTTGCAACAATGCTGCCTATTCAAACACAGGGGCTAAGTGTAAGAGAGTGCAAACAATCCACATGTTTAAATGAGCAGAATCAGGGTTCTGTGTGTCTCTGTACCATCTGTGGAGGTAAATTACATACAAATATTTCAGCACCAGAAGGCCACGTCAATGAACACTTCTCAGCAAGAATCCAAGTTGGAGCCACGGAGAATTCTTTAAAAATGTGTTGAGGCCTCACACAAGCTCCCAAACCATCTTCCCAAGCGGAGGGCTTTTTTTTTTCTTTTTCTTTTTCTTTTTCTTTTTCTTTTTTTTTTTTTTTTATTGTGTGGATTTCACCTGGGATGCATCCTGCCTGGCTCAGTGCCAAGGCCTTTTCACAGTTACCCAGAGAGCAAGGGGGAGGAAGCCTGGCCACAAGAAGCAGGTGGCATCTTTAGCACGCCTGGAAACTTACACCAGGTTTATACAGAGGGGCAGGACTGGTCCCAGGGCTTCCCTGCAAAGCTGAGCAGGAGGATGTGCTCATTGTACTCATTGCTCTGGAGTAAATTACTTTTCCTCTCCAAGGGTTTCAGGCTTATTGCTATCTTAACGCCGTTGGCCACTTGCCTCTGGAATCATTAAGCATTGATTTCAATTTGCTTTCACTTAATCAGAAGCCATAATTATGAATCGTTTCTGATTGTTGAAATCAGACCGGTTGTTCCTCTGGAAACCTTTTCTTTCTGTCAGCAAAGAGATTGCTTTGCCTTTTCCTGTTTTCTCTTTTTCGCGTTTCCTGCGGTAGAATTGACAAAATTGTAAGACATTTAAGGTGTAGATCTGGGTGATTTGATAAATTCACACATTTGAAGGCATCGCCCCCCTTCTTTACCTTTTGTATGTGTGGGGAAGCATCTTAGTTCTACTCTCTTAACAAATAGCAAGTATAAAAAATATACCCATTACACAACCTGGTGTTATAACTCAGCACCGTGCTGTTACATTAGATCCTCAGACCTTATTCATTTTATCCCTGAAAGTCTGCATCCTTTCATGAGGCCCCCCCCCCCCGCCGCCATTTCCCCCACCCCCCTGCCCCTGGCGACCACGCTTTTACTCTCTGTCCCCATCCTGTGAGTTCAACTTTCCTATTTTGGATTCCACGGGTAAGTGATAGCATGCACTGTTTGTCTTTCTCTATCTGGCTTATTTCACTCAGCATAATTCCCTCCAGATCTATCCGAGTTGTTGAAATGACAGGATTTTCTTTTCTTTTTTTTTTTTTTGAAGGCTGAATAATACATATATGATGTATCGATGGGATTTTCTTTATCCACGACGTGCACCATCTAGATTTCAGCAGAGGCGTCCCCTGCCATTCTAGACCGACCTCTGGCATGACATACCAGTTCTCCTGGTTGTAGCCTGCTTCACCTTCCTCGGGGTGCTCATTACGTGTGGTGCAAACCAGAACATGCCGAATCACCTTGTAATTATTTGCTCACATCTGTCTCTGCCCATTAGGGTAAAACTCCTTAAATTTTCAGACCGAATTTTGTGCCTGTCACGTAGATGTTCAATGGATGGAGAATGGATGGATAATCAGTGACCCTGGCATTGAAAACGAATGTTGTCCGGAGAACAGATAAACAAAAAGAGAGGGATTGACTAGCTATCCCTCCATGCTGGTTGCAGGGTCTGAGATTAAATGATGTTTGACTTTCCTCCACTGATGAGGAAAGAACAGGGGCAAGTACTCTTGCAAATATTTAAATTCCATCTACAAATACCAGTGGGCTACCCGAACTCTCCAGACCAGCATGAGGGAACGTAACTAATGGAACAGGAGGCAATTAGGAGAGTAAACACTTTGAAAAAGTATTAAGGAAAATATTCCAGAAGGATGAGCTTCTAAGGTCAAGTGCAGGAAACTTTGGCTTGTATAGTTTAGCCAATGTGAATAAAATTTTTAAAATATAGGTTCTAAACTAAATATTTCTGTGCTGAGCAAATAACCTGAATCATCTAAAAAGCCTTTGCAATTGTGACAATAATTTTAATCTAAACATAGACATGTTAATCTCTATGTATATGAATTTGGATTAGGGTTTGGGTTATGTAAAAAAAACGAACACACACCTTTCCAGTCTTTACTTAACTTTCCAAGTTAATTTCATATCAGATGACTTTTTAATAATTTCTTCATGTTTATAACCTTATTTTTTGTATAGAGTTACAGTATTTTTCACTTTAGAATTAATCTGACATCAGTCTGATAAAATCAGATGATGCCAACATACTCAAAACAATGTAAAAAAAAACCTATCTACTTCGGTTCATAAAAGATGACCCTTAGACCCGCTTGAAAATTCCTATTTGTTGATCTATGTACCACAAAGTAAAGGTCACACACTGATATATTTTTAAAACAATAAGTCAACATGAAATTGCCAAGTTGATTTGTTAAGAGCATCCTTTCTGTTTTGTTTTCCTTGAACAAAAGGACTGATAAAAATGAAAGAGTTATGTGTTCTGGGATCTTGTTTCTGGGCTCCTATGTGTCACATAGGGAACACTTGTTCCTAAGCTCTCGTTGGGCACTAAACAGGTTTCTTTCTGTATGCCTCATTATGACCTGACTTACTGGGGTGGGGAGGACTTCATTTCATTATAAAGTGAGGCTCCCCGAGCAGTTGAAATTTGGTTTTCACCCTTACTGCTGTGGAATCTGAACTAACCAGCACAGCTCCGTGATTATTCCTTCCTTCCTTTTCTCAGCATCCCTGTGCTCACCTGGGCATCTGAAAACACTCTTCCTTCCTTGTATTAGTTAGTCTTCTCAGGGTTCCATAACAGTGGACCACAGCTTGGGTGGCTTCAACAGCAGACACTTTTTTTTTTCCCCTCGCAGCACTGATTTCTAGAAGTCTGAGATCAAGGAGGTGGAGGGCAGTTCTTTGTGGGTCCATGCTCCTTGGCTTGGGGGTGGCCACCTTCTCTTCCCTGTGTCTTCGCTGTGGTCTTTTCTTCTATGCATTTCTGTGTCCTAATCTCTTCTAATTAGGATATCAGTCCTATTGGATTAGGGCTCACTCTCATTAATTCCTTTAACCTTAATTAGCTCTTTAAAGACCCTATTTTCAAATATGGTCACATTCCGAGGTCCTGGGGCTTTTGCACTTCAAGCTGTCAATGTGGCAGGACAGTTCAATCCATAATGTTACCGAAGCCTCAGAGTTAAAGTTAACCTATTTGGGAGCTCCCCAAGTCTTTTGCAAATATCTCTGCCATCTATTTTCCACTGCGAAATTATCCTTGAAAATCCTCTTTCCATTCATACTCCTTGGGGATCTTATTCAATAAATTTTGACTTTTCACCTCCATAAAGAGGATTAATCTTTTGTTTCATTTAGGGTCCTTGGCTGCAGGAAACAAAATCCACCGAAGCTATTTTAAGCAGGAGGGGATTTATCAAGGGATATTAGAAAGCTCACAGAATCATTAGGAGGGATGTAGAAATGGGATATAGTGTAACCTAAAGCAATGAGTGACTCAAGACCCTCATCAGGGAACTAGAATTGAGGGGAGAACTGTCCAGATACTGACCCCCAAACTGTCTGAATCTTCTAACCACCTGTCCTTCCAAACAGTTAAACCATGCTGTTTTTTTTTTTTTTAAATTGGCATTTAGAAATCCATCCCATGTGGGTCCATCTGAGAAGGACTACTGGGATACTATTGAATTCTGTCTATGAATTGGGAGCTGAGTTCAGTCCATTCAATTCATTGGGCTGTTTACTCGTGTGTGGTGTGTGTGTGTGTGTGTGTGTGTGTGTGTGTGTGTGTTACACTACAGACTAAAATTTAGGGGCAATCATAAATAAGGATATGTCCACCACTCCTCTCTTATGTTAGCCTCACAATCGTGATCATATACAGCAGCCCACATTACATGTCCACAAGTTCATCTTCTGAAATAATCTTTCCCATGCACAAACTGAGTCACCTGTCTCATTTCTGGTATGAATGCTGCAACATTCTAATGAAGGCATTGGCAATTTAAAGATCTTTCAGCGCTTTGCCTATGGTTTTGAGTGTGTGCTTCGATATGTTTTATTTCTCGGGATTCTATCGTAATGTCAGCAACAAAGCTCAAATTTTTTTTTTATTTAAATTTTTTTTTAACGTTTATTTATTTTTGAGACAGAGAGAGACAGAGCATGAACGGGGAGGGTCAGAGAGAGAGGGAGATACAGAATGGGAAGCAGGCTCCAGGCTCTGAGCCATCAGCCCAGAGCCCGATGCGGGGCTCGAACTCACGGACCGTGAGATCGTGACCTGAGCCGAAGTCGGACGCTCAACCGACGGAGCCACCCAGGCGCCCCAAAGCTTAAATTTTTTATAACCAAAATCACTTCTACCATTTGTACTGTATCCTGACAAGATACTGATGTGTATGAAACAATGTAAAAATATTAACCATAAGTGTAACATCATCTCTTGGGTCCCTAACATGTACTAGGCAATTGCTAGCCCCGTTGTATAAATAAGGACAATGTTTTTTAAAAAGTTAGATAGTTTAGCCATTCACACCAATCATAAACAGCCCCTTTGTTCATGAAATATTGAGTAATTCTATGTATATCCTAGTGATTATTCTGGTCACTGAGGATCCAGTGGTGAACAGAACAGACTATGTTCTGGCCATCATGGGATATATGTTTTGTCAGAAGAGACTGATTTTTTAAAAAAATCAAATATATGTAATGTCAAGTGGTGTCCAGGGCTCTAAAGGAAAAGGTAGCAGGTTAGGGAAACAATAAGTGTTAGTGAGTGTGATGGAGACAGGGGTGGGAATAGAGAAGGACTCACCAAGAAGGTGACAAGTGACAAAGGAGACTTACCGGAGAGAGAGCAATGTGAGCCAAGGCTCCAAGGTGGGAAAATGGCCGGCAAATAAAGAGGAGGAAGGCAAGGGCAATGTGGTGTCTGGGGGGAAACCATTAGGAAGCAAGGTCAATGAAGGAGGGGACATGGCGGGAATGTTGGTAAGACACTATCTAAGCAACATGTGTAACCTGGACTCACTCAGACGCCATCCCTGAGACGAGAATTTGAAGCCAACTCATTTCTTTGGGAGGAGATTCTAGAAGATACTGGTACTGAATGTGAAAGGGAGGGGGCAAACATAGAGTCTGTTCGGGAGCAGGTTACTGCGTAGGGTAACAGGAATCATGCCCTGTTGGGTCATGGAGAGCTGGTAGATCACGTACCTCAGAGAAGCCTTACTCTAGAATATTTCTTCACCACTTCTGTCTGGCACCTGCTGAGGGCTGCTCCCAGGAGCATTGACTCTTCTGTGCATCCAAACCACCCTCTCACAATCTGTAATCATCAGGTACAGACAGAGGAAGTCCTGAGGAAAGAACCCCAGGCCCTTGCGCTGAGGTCTTCAGGTTTCGTAATGGAGAATGATGCTGTGGAATGGGTACATAGGAAGGGGGCGCTGACAACATCTTGACTTTGCTGTTGGGCTGTTCTGAACTCAAGAGTGTTGTCTTAGGTCATCGGGCCGCTGTAACAAAGTGCCACAGGCTGTGTGGCTTACAAATGACAGAAGTCTATTTGTCACAGTCTTGGAGGCTGGAGGTTGGAGATCAAGGCACCAGCCTGGTCCAGTGAGGGCTTCCTTCTGGTTTGCAGAGGTCTCCTTGGGTCTTCGCATGGCAGAAGGGTCTAGGGAGCTCCGTGGGACCCATTTCATCAGAGCACTAAACCCATTCGAGAGTTCCGTCATGACTTAAGCATCTCCCAAAGGCCCTGTCTGCTACGACCATCACACTGAGGGTGACGATTCAACATAGGATTCTGGGGGGGGGGGGGGGGGGCACCAACACTAAAACTATATCAAATGGCGTGAACAGATACCCATTTTTACAGGTCCCTCTGGTGACTGGGTTGAAATGGGCAGGATGTGGTGTTCAGGGCAGAAACCAGGAGTCAGCTAGGAGCCATCCTCTTGATCGTCAAGCAAGGTCTTGAAATCCTGCATCAACAATGTGAGATGTGGGAGGAGAATGGATGTGTTATGAAGAGACAGCTAACAGGATTGTTGATAAATTTATTACGGAAGGGGCAGAAGAAAACGACTATGAAAGGTGTCTCCAAGGAAATGGAAGAATGGAGTTGTCATTTACTCAAATAGGAGAGATTGCAGGATAAGCGTTTGTTTGGGAATAAGAAAAAGAAGTGTGAAAACAAGAATCTCAAGCCTGAAAGTATCTTTACAAAGTAGACATCATCATTCCAGGTTTTTAGATGAGAAAAGTGTGCTCAGAAACACCAAGAGTTAACAATATTAATAGGTCTTCATACGATATTTTATCTTTGCATCTGTATTTAGAACTTAGATTCATTTCATTCACAACTTTTAACACTCAGGAAGTTTCTCAAAACAAAAGACCGTTCAACGAAATGCCCGAAATTGACATAGAGCAAGGGAGCTGAAGGGTAAGTTAAAGCAGTTAGGGTTTATCTGCAATGTGAATAAACTTCAGATAAATGGTTATTCTTTGTAATAACAGCAAATTCATTTTAGTAAAAATCACGAAGGCAAAATAGGAATTGGTCACATTGTAATAAAGGAGCCATAAATAAGGAATGGTTGGCCACTTTCCAAGAAAATGAGATTACAGAGTGCTATCTTGGTGGCCTCAATGTCTTAATAGTTCCAAATACATTCATCCCTAATTATTCAGAGCCCGATTAGTCTCTGTTCCATTATCTGGGCCACTCCGGCCTCCTTTTTATTCTTTTGGGTTTTTAAGCACTATCTCTGGGTTTACCACCTAAGACCTTTATTAACCGAGGGCAGAGAAAATTACACTGGAGCATCTGGCTAATTATAATTGTTTTATTAAGGTGCGTGTAGGGAATCGACTGATACTTAGGGCTGCCGTAAGACTTTTAAAGGTCACTGTGGAAATTATGGAAAATAAAGCCAGCCATGTTTTTAAATTATGATTTGAAATATAAACCCGTTTTTTGAACACCAGATATCTATAATGAAAATGAGCTATAAAGTAGGCTGTATCTGAAATAGAAGTACATTGTATAAGTCATGAAGAAAGAATAATGATTTATGCAAATCTTGCGCTTTATTAAAAGTCCAATATTCGATAGGAAAAATATTAAAATATCTATACTGATTTTATATGTAAAATTTATATATAAGATACATGTATTTCGGGAGTAGATTCCTGAATGCCCCTTGCACTGTATGCTAACTAACTTGGATGTAAATTGAAAAAAATAAATAAAAATTTAGAAAAATAACATAAAATAAAATATACAGATTTAACAGACATCCACAAGCTTTGCCCTGGAGCAAAACGTTGTAATGGCCACAGTATATTGTACAAACTGTGTTAAAAAGCTGGTTCATGGAACACACAGCTTCATAGAGTTCGCCCCCATGCCTTATACTGTATTTCTTTTTATCTGTGTTCCTGTCCTACGTGAAATACATTTTCTGATACAACAGTGCCAGAAGTTACGTATTTATGGAAATCCCACGTGCATATTTTCCCCTTCACACCAGAACAAGAGAAATACTGGCCCTATACTTTGTAAGAGTTATTTATTCAAATAAATGCAAATTCTTTTTCTACCCATTATTAGTAGTAACATTATTAGTGGTGGCGTTATTGGTTATTGATATTGGGGGAAAAGTAACTTGAAAGCAATCAGAGGTACGGGTATTCTGAACATACTTTATCATTATTATTGTTTTTTACTTTTTTAAGTTTATTTATTTTGAGAGAGAGAGGGAACATGAGGAGGAGGGGCAGAGAGACAGGGAGAGAGAGAATCCCAAGCAGGCTCCATGCTGTCAGCACGGAACCCCACACCAGGCTTGATCTCACAAACTGTGAGATCGTGACCAGTGACCCAGAATCAAGAGTCAGACGCTTATCTGACTGAGCCACACAGACGTCCGGATCACATTGTATTTATACCTAAATAATTTAAACAGAGTGATATACTGTGTGTATTCTATTCCCAAGGATAAAGTCAGAGGAAATAAGATATTGATGAATTATGCTTTCCCAGAATAATTTTTTGATTATTTGCATTATAAGATGACTAGACATTAATGTGACTTTAAAAAAATCCGTTTACTTTTATTCTCAGTGCAGTATGAGGGATTTACTGGGGCCCAAGTCCTTTATTGTTCCTAAATATTTGTGTTTAGAAAACTTTGTTGGCAGAGACATTTACCATATCACAGTAAGTACATGTGACAAAACGGGAAAGGCTGGTAAAAACGCATCACTATCGGCCTGTGTAAGCACGTAGGAGAGACAGTGCAAGATGATGACAAATACACAGCAAATTCAATAAATAGGCTGTTTATTTTAAATACTTCACTTATTACCATAAAGTAAATTAAGAAACATGGAAATAACCTAACTCTTCGAACACCGTAGTTATCTTAACGTGTTGTCTCAGTATCGCTTTCAAATAAAGATGTTTGAAATGGTATCTGCAATCTACATTTTTGATCTGCCTGAGTCACTGCTGGCCTCAGCAGAACATTAATGCAAATCTAATGTACCTGCTGGTATGATTAGCTGAATCAAATGATGGCATTTAAGTAACACCTAAATAATCTTAATTAGGATCTTCGACTCAGCTTACCACTTAGAACTCTACAGATGGATAGTCTTAATTATCAGCCTTTTGATTAGGATAACAGCCCTAATCAAGATGATGTGGGCCTGATAGACAGGGGATCAGTAAATTAATGGCTGCTGTTATGTGGGAGCGCACGCGGAAAAATAGAGCAGCTTTCTATGAGAGACAGGATGACGTCTATGCAGAGGAATTAATGTCGCTAGGGAAAAAAAAATCAGAGTAAAGAATTAGGGATTGGGATTAATATTAGTACATCCAAATATAGCTGAGTCCTTATTGTCAACTGATTATATAAGTTTAGTGTTTACATAAAATTGACTTCATGCGGGTTGTTTTACGAATGTTCCTAAATTCTGTATTGATAACTTGGTAGAACTTAATAGATCTGATATGTGTGCATCAAAACTATTGGGAATGCCTTTCTTATGATAGAAATTGTGAGACGATAAAGCGAGAGACAGGAAGATGTAAACTATTTTTGGTTGCTCAATTTCTCCAGAAATAATTTCTATCCTGAATTTTAACTTTCCAAATTACCACCTGCCTTATTAGGTCATCAAAAAGCACTATGAAGAACTGTTTTCTTGTATTTGGAGATGACCTCTTTGATTCCAAAGTTGTCTCTCTTGTTTTGTTGTTGTTGTTCATTTAGTTACTTATTTAGAGAGAGTGCACATGAGCAGGGGAGAGGCAGAGACAGAGGGAGAGAGAGAATCCCAAGCACGCTCTGAACTGTCAGAGTTCGATGTCAATGTGAGGCTCCTGAGATCATGACCTGAGCTGAAATCGAGAGGCTTAACCTACTGAGCCACCCAGGCACGCCTTTCCTAAGCTTTCTCAGTATTTAATAAAGAAGAAAAGGAAACACTGTATTTAGATTCTTTTTGTTGGACTGTGAATTGATGTAGAATCCAGGGCCTTCACTCATTTTCATTTTCCACTTTACCCTCCTCGGTCTTAAAAATGAAGGCTATTGGGGCACCCGGGTGGCTCAGTCGGTTAAACTTCTGACTTTGGCTCAGGTCATGATCTTATGGTTCATGAGTTCAAGCACCACATTGGGTTCTATGCTGTCCACACAAAGCCCGTTCTGTATCCTCTGAACCCCCTCTTCTCTCTGTCCCTCCCCCGCTCTCTCTCTCTCAAAAATAAGTAAACTTTTTGACAAAAATATGAAGACTATTGTGTCATTTGAGCTTTTACCAGAAACTTTCCTCAAGGCTATGGCCCTGGTCCTCAATGTCTAGTGTGCAGTCAAGGCTTCTCCTCAAGGCGTCCTCCCCTCTGCCTCTTCCACCTTCCTTTGAGGACTCACCTGGCACTTTCCTCTTCCACTGGTTCCTGACGCCATCTTCTCAGTCCAGCAGGAATCCATAATTCAGATTAGTGAAGTTTCAGGGAGCTCCTTGCCTCTCCTTGACATTTAAGTTTAGTTTCAGAATTTACTGGTTGGAACCACAAAGTATTGGTAAGTGTAGCAACGGGAATGAAATATAGTATCCATGCCTATATAAAGCAGGAGACGCTCCTTTGGGTGTGGGTTGGTGAGAACAGCATGAACCTATTCTTGCCCTAGAGGAAGACAAAGGCAACACACTGATCCCCGTTTGCCATTTGATACACTGAACACCCCCCACCGTGGTGAGGCAATTCTGAATTCACAGCCTGTCTGCTTCCTGTATCAGGTGGTGCGTGTTCAATGTTTCGTACTTACATGCCTTATCCTTTGAATAATCCTGATGATTGATGGTGATGGTGATGCCCAGTGATTATGGGCACCTGTCCTCCTTGCACACCAACACATGCAGTGAGAGACTTCCCTACACAAAGCCACAAACACCTCACCTGTCAAATGTGTTCACTAATTTATCCCAACCCTTGAGAAAGGAGAGCTGTGGAAACATCCCCTTGAACTCGCAGGTTCCTGACCCTCTGGGGTCTCCTACTTCATAGATTTGGTAGCCACCACGTCTTGTATCTCATCTGCTAGTTTCTCTTCCTTTAGGAATAGCTGCTATTCCTAAATGTTTTTTAAATTAGTTTTTCCCCCAAATTCTGCCCTGGTCATTTTCCCACAAGAAACCCCTGCTTTATCAATTTCCTCCACTCCTAATGGTCAACGTTTATGTCTCTACCCATTAGTATCTTCACCCCTTATTCCTTCCATTCTTCTCACCCCATATGCTCAAATGCCTTGCAGGTGCCCCTACCGGGGTACAGTCTCATAGCTTGAACAGCAGCTTGTCCGGATCTGAAGGCACCGTCTTCCTCCTCACCAAAATGTCGGTGCCCTCCAAGCTCGGAATCTTGCTCTCTCCTCCTTCCCTGCCATCTGCAGTAGGTCACCAAGGTCTCCTGACCGCGCCTCCAAAAGGTTTCTTGCATCTGTTTGTCTTTTCTTATTCTCATTGCCAATGGCGCGTGTTCAACCTTCTTCGCCTCCTTCAACTCATCTCTAGCCTCCCGCCACCTTCTCTTCCCTGACCCCAGCTCCGTTCAGCACAAAACATCCACTCTTACAAGTTGAAATCGCCATCCTTAAAGAGCAGGAGAGAAGCTCTCACAGCTGCAGCATGGAAACAACAAACACAACTTTGACCAAGTCTATTCTGGCACCATCCAGAAACACAAGTCCTTTGCCATCCTTTTGGCTGCTGAGAAAACTTCCTGCCCAGGTCCTCTCTCCCCCATCTCTCTGGCTCCTCCTCCCTTGTCTCACTTATTCTACCCAAGTTCACTTCCCAACGCACACCTAGGCTGGCTCCCACCTGCAATGCTCAACACTGCTTATGACTTGCTCTCTGAACTCTACCCCAGTTTCTGAAGTGCCTCCACACTTTTAGGTGTATTTCTTTCTTTATTTTTAATGTTTATTTATTTATTTTGAGAGATGAAGAGATGAGATGAACAGGGCAGAGACAGACAGAGAGAGAGAATCCCAAGCAGGCTCCAAGCTGTCAGCACAGAGCCTCTGGAGAGGCTCAGTCCCACACACCATGAGATCATGATCTGAGCTGAAATCAAGAATCAGACGCTTAACCGACTGAGCCACCCAGGCACCCCAAGTGCATTTCTTACCATCCACTTCAGCTCTTGGATTGTATTTGGTATACCTAATTTCATTTCCAGGATTTTCTCATTTTTACCTACCTATTGTCTCTCTTTCAACTTACAACAGGAACACTTCCTGACTGTCTGCTGACCTAATTCTTTTTTTAAAAAATAAAATTTTAAATTTTAGAATGGTTTCAGATTGATGGAAAAGTTACAAAAATAGTAGATTGTTCCCATATCCCTCACAACCTGTTTTGCCCATTATTAACATCTGCATTAGTATGCATCACAGAGGTCCCAAAAAGAGCAGAAAACTTATTTTGCTGATTCAGTTCTGATTGTACTTTAATTGTTATGTCATTGAAGAAGTTCTATCTCTCTGTGATCTATATGCTAAGAGATTAAGTCCTGATTTCAGTTACTGACATTCTCTTTCACCATTTGGCTTCATTTTCTACTCATAGATTGTCCAAAAATAAAATGGAATAAAATAATAAAACGTTTATGTTAAACATGGGTCTTAGAAATAAAAGGAAATGTATTATTGTAAACATAAGGCAAGATTATTATACAATTACCATCAGCAAAGGATAAATTTCAACCTTTAGTGGCTATAGCGGTCATTCTACACTTGGATTTGCTTGCCATTACTCACTATGATCCGTAACCCATCATACATTCAGTCAATAAAGTGAAATTGGAGGCTAATGTTTTACTTGGTTGGGAGGGGTGGAATACACGGATATATAATTACTATTTCAGCCCCTCCAACATATTCATTACTTAAGTCATTTTTTTTTTTTTTAAGTTTCTGCACTCCTTGTGACCATCTGGTCACCCCTGGATCAGTCATGCCAAGGAAATGATACAAATGCAAAAAGAAAGGGAAGGTGAGCCTCGCAACATCTATTGGCTGCACAGGAAAAGTGGACAGCTGCCCACAGTGACTAGCTATCATGTTTGATTTCATAAAGGAAGTAGCAACAGCAGTTAGCTAACAAAATTTAGCAAAATTTACTGTTTCTCAAACTATGCCCCGCAGGAAACTATTGTTTTCTGAAGAAAGAAAATAGAGGAAACAGCATCCCATGTTCATTTCACGTTACGGAATTCAAGTTTAATTTAATTTACATTTTAATTTCATTACATTTATTTTAAATACATTTTTGTAATTCGTGTATTCTGAAAGGTTATACACAAACCACAAGAGCTACGACTGATCAGTTCCTCTTGGTCAATACTCAGCTAAGGGGATAGCTTGTGTAGGAGAGTTCTTCAAATATAATTTAGGTGCCACCTAGTTTTCTTAAATCTGCAGGATTTTTTTATTATTTGTTACGTCTAACAAAATGGGCATATCCTTTACAAGTTGTGAATTAAAACAGAAAATACTGATAAAAATCATAGTTTCCGAATACCCTTCACTATAAGATAAAAGTACATGAAAAGCTAACTCCAGTGCTCGTGAAGAATGTGAGTCTTAAGGGCGTGACATGAGCTCCGTAGCTGAGTGTGAAGGTTCTATGTCAACATCTGGAAAGTCAAAGCACGGGTAGAAAGGTGACATGTACAGATGTGGAAACTGGATGCTGTTGGCCCAAGGATCCCCAGTACAATGGCTGTTACAAAATTTCGTCAAATAGAGACAAGAATCTACTGGAGCATTTATTTTCCTAAAAACGAATAAATCACTTCAATTCTCCAAGAATAAGTTTAAACATAGCATTTTGGTTAGGAAGTTGATATTCTAGATCAAGGTACAGAAGACAACAGAACTACAAAGGCATCATGGAGAGTCGCCCTCCTACCAGATAGAACAGGCACAAGTCACAAGATTTCTGAGAAGATATTGATAAATACATCCCATTGGAAAACAGAAAAGAAAAAAAGCTTGTAGCAAATTCTTCAATCACACTTAGACATAACATGAAATTAATTATAGGCGACATGAGAAATGAACTGCTATGCTCTTTGATGTTAGCATACGTGGTATTTTACTGTCAAATAAAAATTTATTAAAAATGTTCATCAAGTCCTGATATATGCAGAACATTTTTTTTTCAACGTTTATTTATTTTTGGGACAGAGAGAGACAGAGCATGAACGGGGGAGGGGCAGAGAGAGAGGGAGACACAGAATCGGAAACAGGCTCCAGGCTCTGAGCCATCAGCCCAAAGCCTGACGCGGGGCTCGAACTCACGGATCGCGAGATCGTGACCTGGCTGAAGTCGGACACTTAACCGACTGTGCGACCCAGGCGCCCCTATGCAGAACATTTTAAGGAGGAAGTTCCCAACAACTTTTTGCACTAGACTTTATGTGAGTTATGATTTAGCCCATTGCCTGACCCCACGACGAAGGATATTTTTTACAAGTGGTAACATCTTCTGCATTGCTATGACACCAATATTTTCTTTACTTTAAAATACACTTCAGGTGTTTTTATTTCATTATTTTTGAATTATTTATTTCAGTGCTGATACCATGTATGTACCCCTAAAAGGCAATTGATGTCCAAATTTTAAGAAACTCCAACAAATTCTCTACTTTAGCTTTTAGAGCTGACGTTTCTTCACATCAGTTTGTCTTGAAATCAGGTATAGTTTTCTGTTTACATAGAAAAGCATGATAGATGTCACCGAGGCATTCAAAATGTCATATGTCAAGGATGTGTGCCTCTTTCTGATGTGTTTGCTTGGAGTCTATGCAGGCTCTGAGAACTGCTGTATAATTGACACTGGTCTTAATTGTTAATTGGATCATATCAAAATTCTTGTCATAAACCTTTCACAATTTCCCATTCGCTAATTAATTCAACTTGAACTCAATCTGGCATTTATAATAAAGTCCTCAAGACTCTGCTCACACTTTTCTTTTAAGCCTTCTCTGCCATTACTTCCTCTGAGTGGAGACTCCAATCTAGGTTTTCTTTTGAATTTAAGACCATTTCTGTCATTTCCCACTGCCTCAGCCTTTTCCCATCTTTCTTCTCAATTGCCATGTTTATACTCAGAGTTTAGGACCCACCTTAAATGTTTTCTTCTTGTCAACAAAAATATCATCTTCTTTGCTTTTATTTTATTTTATTTATTTTTTTTTTTTTTTGAGACAGAGCATGAACGGGGGAGGGGCAGAGAGAGAGGGAGACACAGAATCGGAAACAGGCTCCAGGCTCTGAGCCATCAGCCCAGAGCCCGACGCGGGGCTCGAACTCACGGACCGAGAGATCGTGACCTGGCTGAAGTCGGACGCTTAACCGACTGCGCCACCCAGGCGCCCCATCTTCTTTGCTTTTAAATCCCAATAGCAGTTATTTGTATTTCCTTTCAATTGTTGATTACCCTGCTCGGTACATCCCAAATGGCCATTCATCTTAGAGAATAGGGACCATGTTATATTTATCTGTTTCTTTATCCCAACCAAAGCGTTAAGCCTAGTATCTTGGTTATGGCAAGGGCTCCATATATATGTAGTAAAAAATAATGAATAAACACTGCAGTGTAAATGTAGACAATGCTCCTAATTTTTTTGATAAAGCAGTCTGGTAAGATAATTCTCATAAGAGCTCTAAATGGCAATTCCAATACCGAGACTTAATGTCCTTCCAAAACCATTTTTTGATTTGAGGAGAAAAAAATTAAATTAGTCAACAAGTGGTGTTAAAAAGATAGAAATCCAGGGGCGCCTGGGTGGCTCAGTCGGTTAAGCGGCCGACTTTGGCTCAGGTCATGATCTCACAGTCCGTGAGTTCAAGCCCCGCGTCGGGCTCTGTGCTTACAGCTCAGAGCCTGGAGCCTGTTTCGGATTCTGTGTCTCCCTCTCTCTGACCCTCCCCCATTCATGCTCTGTCTCTCTCTGTCTCAAAAATAAATAAACGTTGAAAAAAAAATTTTTTAATAAATAAAATAAAATAAAAATTAAAAAAATAAAAAGATAGAAATCTGGAAAATATAAAAATTTTCTTATGTCACATTGTACATCCGAACAATCCCAAATTGGTGAAGGATTGAATGAATAAATGCATAATAAAAATATCAGGAGGCACAGAAAAATTTTAATATACCTCACATTTTTAACAATATAAAATACACATATAGTTTCTACCAAAAACATCACAACCAAGGTTAAAAAACCAAAACATTCTTAAAGGTAATATATAAAGTAAATATGACAAACTATAGTATCTCTTATATGAAAAAATTATTACAAAGCAATTGTTTACAAAAGGTGACTAACCAATATAAAAGTGCCCACAAGATATGAATAAGGTTACCCCTAAGAAAAATAAAATTAAAGTCCCATAAAAGATACTCAACCTTACTAATAATTAAAGAACTACAGAAAGCAAAAATTTTATAAAAGTCTACTTGCATCTCAAATTAGCGAAGATTTAGATATCCCCAGAAAATGCAGTATTAGTAACATTTGAAGAAATGAGTTTGAAGCCTTCCAAAGTTGAAAGAAAAAAATCATGCACTACTCAGGAGGATAGCAACTGGTCGAAGATTTGGAGAGCGCCTTGGCCACATAAATCAAAATATAATTGAGCCAATCAATGACCAACTCTATTTCCAAGAATGTATCCAACCAAAATATCGGTACAAGTATGAAAAGATCCATGTCTTAGGATATTCCTTTAGCGGTGTTCAAAATATTTGGAAATTGTAAACAGCCTAGATATCCGCTGATACAGAACTGGTTAAAAAATGGCATCCCCAAACAGTGGCAATTAAAAATGAGTTCAGGTTGGGGCGCCTGGGTGTCTCAGTTGGTTAAGCGTCCGAAATCGGCTCAGGTCGTGATCCCATGGTTCATGGGTTCAAGCCCCGCGTCAGGCTCTGGGCTGACAGCTCAGAGCCTGGAGCCTGCTTTGGATTCTGTGTCTCCCTCTCTCTCTGCCCCTATCCCGCTCATGTTCTGTCTCTTTCTGTATCCCAGAAATAAATACACGCTAGAAAAAAAAATTAAAAAACTAAATAAATACAAATGAGTTCAGGTTGTCAAAGGTGAAGGAGATTTTCTTAAAGAATAAGGGCAAACTTACTGGAACCCAAAATAGGTTACCCAAAACTTCAGACAGCAGATATGTATAAGACTGAAAGGGAATTAGAAGCAGCAAACTTTACCGGATATTTACAAAGTGCCCAATCCTTTATTCTAACTCCACTTTTATTTTTTTATTTCATCTCCACAGTCAGGTCTAAAAAGGTAAATTGTCCGGGAGTCACAACACCAAGCATCAGGACCAGATTTTAAATTCAGGATATCTGATCCCAAAGCTCATGTTCTCTGCATCACACCTGAATTCTGCATTCTGTGCCAGAACTCAGCTTTGTCTTTGAGGTGCTTTTTTTCTCTGTGTGACCTATGTGTTTTATAGGTGAAGTTGATCACACTACCAGAAAGATAATTATGCTAACCTCTATGGAACTGGCTTCCTTTGAATACTCCTTTTCCTTACGATTTCAGAGTCCCATCTATAGGAAATGTAAAAATGTCTACTAAAATGTAACTAAGATCGATGAACTGGTATTTTATTATAAGCAAACACACGGCATATACATTGGAATATAGGTTCACACCACTGCTATTAAAAACGTCTATGCATACCTGCATCACACTATTCAAATAATTTCCTATTCTTTTTTCAACTCAGTTACATCTTTTCTGAAAATAGCCACTTAGCGTAGCTCTTAAAGATCTCTTCATCCATTTGAACATTTTGAGTGGTGTTTCTTCACCCTTCTAAAAGCAGTTGTTCAAGAACAAGTTACATATATACTATGTATCCTCCAACATGCTTTCCTTCTTTGGGACAGGATACATTAGTCACTGCATTTGTAAGAGGCCTGAAGACCATAAGTTAGTTATGGAATTAATAGCATGTCATTGGACGAATTCTGTTTTCTACTGGCATCACTCGTCTTCAGGCATTATAAGAATGAACAAGCATACATCTCAAATTCCTCATCATTCCAGGGAAAAGCACAGTCACACAATCCTTTTTGGCTTCTGAAATATTACAAAATGCCATGATACCTTTCATATAAAACCTTCCAAGACAAGGTCATAAAAAGCACATATAAAATCTGTTGGCTCAGGGGAAGCAAAATGCTTGGCAAAAGGTCCCCAACTGGTAGCATCCTGTATAGAAATTATTATTTTGTTTTTCAGCTTACTTTCTGTAAATATATTTATGATCCTTTGTTCTATTTGTGTCTAATGATGCCTAAGTACGGTTGACACCAAAAATAAAATCCAGGTCATGAACTTTAGAATATAATGGGTCATTATTCCAGTAGCAAAAATAAGGGGAAAAAAGTCACATTGCCAAAATCTAAGAAGACCCCACCTTTGTACAACAAAGAAGATGTGAGAATAAGATATGGAAAAGCTGCAACCCAACCACACTCGGCCGTCACTTCCTGGACAGTTATAGCACCCCTGTAACCCACCAGGTGCCAGCCACTGTGCTAAGATCTGGGGGAGTGCAAGAGAGAAAAAGGAGGGGGAAGAGGAGGGGAGGAAGAAAAGGAAGGGGAGAGGGAGGAGGAGGAGGAGAAGGAAGAGGAGGGGAAGGAGGAGGAAATGGAAAAATTGATCTTCTCAACCCAGGATTAGAACTTGGAAAATAAAGTCAACGTTGTTCTCCCTCCTTCCACAAACCACCCTACTACGGCAGACGTGGTTAAAAAACAGACATGGCGTCTTGGTGAAAGAGAAAAATGGGAGTCTCAAATCCATGGCCGGTGTGTGTCCATTTTCCTGTTGCTTCCTAGCTGTGTTTCAGAGGGTAATTTGGGACCCCTGGGGCCTCCCAGGAACTTTGCAAGGCATCTGGAGATGCAGACTCTTTTCTAACAAAGCTAAGACAGTATTCGCCCTTGTCGCAGTGTGAATATGTTACCAGAGGGAGAGTCTGTGTTGTGTGAATGGAGGTCCTGGTCCTTGGATTCTCCAGGAGAAGATGTGCATCTTAGGGATCAGTGCTTGGATAAAGACAGCCAGCAGGAAAGTACAAAGAGCTACGAAAGTAGCCGTTCGTTAAAGGGAAAGTACTTTCAAAGTGGGAGAGCCAGCAGGTTCCCAGAGGAAGAACCGGCCCCTAGTCATTTGGGGATGGGATATTATTGGGTCTCTCTGGGCTGGGAGGTCTGGGATGGACAATGGGCGGTCTCTAATAGAGGCTGCTTCCAAACATTAGCAAACTCCTCCCTCAGGTTGGAAAGAGGAGTTTTTGACCCTACAAGATTGGTACCAACCTTCATGGGCAGCCTTTCCCCAAGGTCAGGGCCATACCCACAATGCAAATGCATTATAACGAGTCTAGGGGTGACCCTGGGGCAGAGAAGATCATATGCTCTGCACCTGTGGCTCTGTGGTCTTGGAAACCACGAGGTCAGGATGTTGAGTCCTCCGGCTTTTAACCTGTAGCTGATTTAACTCCATCCTTGACTCCAGCTCATGTCTCTACCATCCCCCCTCTAGGACTTGGGACTCTGCCCCTGGGTGTTCCTTCCACTGCTCAGGTGTAGCTTTTACCTAACACGTGTTGAGAGGTGGCACCTTGTGGGTGTGGGGAGAGTGGCACCAAGCACCCTGAAACCCAGCGAAGCAGCTCCAGTTCCTGGGGTGCCTGACCTTGAGCTTCTGTCCCTGGGGAATTGAGGCATCTGCAAGCCCAGCCCTGTCCCAGTGGGGCTCCGTGGCGGAAAACCTCAGGTGGCTGCTGGGTTGTGGGCTGGCCTTCCGTTTTCTCTTTTGGAACACCACTATCACGTGAAAGAGCCGTGCACACAGAACTAAGGTTATTTATGTTCGGGTTTTTGGCAGACTTCCTAAAAAAGCGAATGACGGAAACCTATCACTTCCAGGTAAAGGACCAGCAGTGGGTGCGGGGAAGGCCCTGTCCACTAGGCGAGGAGCCACCCCACCTGGTCCCCAGGCTACCCCACCTCGTCCCCACCGCTCCCTTTGCTGCTGCTGAACTGGGCCAAGAGGAAGTCAAGTGCTGAAATGCTGAGAAGGGCCTCTGAGGACCGGAGGCAATGTGCTTTGTGCTAAAAACTGAGGAGGTGACCGAAGGAAGCCAATGGATTGTAAATGCAAACGTACCTTCCAATCAGAATAGTTGGAAAACAACTTCTGTAATCCACAGCTACTCCCCCATTTTGCCTCTGAAAACCCCTCACCATGTGGGGTTTCTGCTTGAACGTGTGCTCTCCAAATTTCCGTTCTAGACCCCAGAACAAACATGTCGCTTGCATTTCAATGTCTCACCGTTCCTTGGTCAACGTGACAACAGTAGGGAATCATTTGAACTGTGTGAAGGTGCTGTCGTCAACAGAAGCTTTACAGCTTCCCAATATTTAAAGGCTTTTCTGATGAGAAAGGATATGCTTTCGTTTGATATTAAACAGCAAATTGTGTCCATGTTTGGAAAATCTGCAAAAGTCAGTGAACCAGTATTTCCCAAGGACCAAGGCCTCATGGTGTAGAATCACTGTGGGTAAGAGATTTATTCAGTGTGCAAGATAGAACGGTGTCTTTTCATGTAAAGGAATTTAAAAGGTTATTAATATGGTTTCAGACTCCATGTTGCAACAATATACTTTTTTAATTCCATTTGTTAAGCTTTGGTGTGCTATAAAAAAAAGAAAGAAAGAAAGAAAGAAAGAAAGAAAGAAAGAAAGAAAGAAAAGAAAAAGAAAAAGAATATCTACAATTACCTGAAAAGAATTTCCAACTAAATATCTCTATGAAATCGAGTTTTTTCCTGTATATATACATTTTTAAATTTTTTTATCTTTATTTCTTTTTGAGAGAGAGAGAGAGAGAGAGAGCAGGGGAGGGGGCAGAGAGAGAGGGAGACACAGAATCCGAAGCAGGCTCCAGGCTCTGAGCCATCAGCACAGGACCCGACTCAGGGCTCGAACTCACAAACGGTGAGATGATGACCTGAGCCAAAGTCGGACGCTCAACTGACTGAGCGACCCAGGCACCCCTTTATTGTATATTTTAAAGCAATGAATTGCCACATATTGAATGCAGAAGCTGATAAGAGAATACAGGTTTCTTATATTAAGCCAGTCATTAAAAAGATTTGCAGAAATGTAAATCAATGCCATTCCTCTTACTCATTTTTTTTGTTGGTTCCTGGAAAATCATTATTTTTAATGACTATTTAACAGTAACATAGAATGTTTTTTGCAGTGTTATTTTAGTAAAATGAAAATATTTTTAATCTTTCCCTGACATAATTTCCTTTTTTTTTTTCAGTTTATTTATTTTGAGAGAGAGAGAGCATGCAAGCAGGGAAGGGGCAGAGAGAGAGGGAGAGAGAATCCGCCGAGCCTGATGTGGAGCTGGAACTTAGGAACCATGAGATCATGACCTGAACCAAAACCAAGAGTCCAAGGCTTAACTGACTGAGCCACTCAGGTGCCCCTGACTTAATGTCTAATATGGCAAAATACTGGTAGATATAACTCAGAAAAGCAAAAACTCTTTGGAGTCCTCAATATTTTTTAGAACGTAAAGACCAAATAGTCTGAAAACTATAGCTCTATAGCAACCCAACAAAACATGAGACAAGGATGTACTTTTTTCGTATTTGTATAATGAAAATCTATGTATGTTGTTTTAAAATGTCATCGAAAAGACACATGGGGAAAGGAATAAATGTTCAGATACATTTACTCCCTTCCTTCCATTGTAAAGGCAAGCCTGCTTCCAGGAAACTTACTGGAAATGAGATTTCCTTCAAGCACTTCCTGAATAAAGAGGCAAACGCCTTAGTATCTCTTAACATTTACAATGGGCCCTGAATGCTTTTACAATTTCCATAATACTTTCTCCATGAGGATTTTCTAAATAACTGTGATTTCTCTCTTTTTTTAATTTTTTAAACATTTATTTATTTTTGATGGACAGAGAGAGACAGAGCATGAGTGGGGAGGGGCAGAAAGAGAAGGAGACAAAGAATCCTAAGCAGGCTCCAGGCTCTGAGCTGTCATAGAGCCCGACACGGGGCTTGAACCCACAAACCGTGAGACTATGAGCTGAGCTAAAAGTCAAACGCTTGATCGACTGAGCCACCCAGGTGCCCCAGATTTCTCCTTGTTTGAATTATCTGGGCTTATGTTTATATCCAGCAAATTACCATTTTAATCAAATGCGAATTTCCATTGCTCACTAGGTAACTTTCACTTTCTTTACCTCTAATACTTTTATGGATGTTATTTCCAAAACCAGGATGTAATAAACTTATTTAGGAAAAACCTTACAGTTTGCCCTTCTTTTGAATCCCCTCTGCTCTTTTTACAGTGCTTTGTTTAGATGAGACACTAACCAATATTTCATCTGTGATTGTCAAAAGGAAAATCCCTGTGTCCCAAGTTATTGTAAATGCAGACATAATTGACCTGTAAAAATACTTCCTGTTACCCCCCAATTGTTCCCCCTTTTGCTTAAAACAGCAGCTTCCATATGGCTATAAACTACTTGGGCCACTTAAAATTGATTATTTTTATATAATAATGATGTTGACAAAACATATCATAATGTCTGGTATATAGTCTGAGTTCAATTTCAAATAGTTGAGGCTTTGGAGTTCCATATATTCATACATGGTTATTTGTGGTAATCTTCAACCTATGGATATTTGTTAATATTTCATGTACTCTAGCAGATTCCCCATAATCATATTCTATCCCAGTAATCTGTTACTTCAGCTGTTTTTATCATGTCAACACTAGACAGCCTGATGGTTAGTAACATGGGTGTTAAAATGAGTTGAGGGGGCACCTGGGTGGCTCAGTCAGTTGAGCACCCAACTCTTGCTTTTGTGTCAGGTCCTGGTTGTGGGATTTGAACCCCATGTGGAGCTCTGTGCTGAACGTGGAGCCTGCTTGGGGTTCTCTCTCTCCCTCTGCTTCTCTTCCCTGGTCACTGTCTCCCTCTCAAATGAATACAAATGAAAAATAACAAAAAAATGAACTGAGTCATGTTTAAGATTCATGAGTTGACTAGAAATACCATTGAGGCCACACAGCTCTTTAATGAACTACATATATTCTCTGTTGAGCAAAGTCTTGCTTCACTTCATGTTGGACACGTGGCTTTCGGACCCTGAAACGGTGTCCTGTGAACTCAAGAGACAATCTGTGTCCAATTAGGTCAGATGAGACCTGTTGTTTGAATTCCCTTGTAGCTGCCTCTTGCATACCTGTCTTGCAAGGTGCTTTCCTGCCTTATGAAGGTCCCAAGGGCTCGCTTACAGGAGCAGTGGTTTTCCTGCCTGTGGCTAGTAAACACTGGGATGTGTGGCAGAGTTTTGTCTGGAACCAGCTTCCATTATAGCTTATTGCCAGCTATGGAGTTTGTGTGGTAGAAAACCTGCATCCTACACAAAGTTACTGATCTCTGATAAAAAGAACAGAATTATTATCAATGACCAAATTGATTCAGGTCAGTTTGCAATGATAATTTATTTCCTTCCACACGGAATTCAAGGTTGTTTACTTAAATGCCTAAAAGAAAAGGTAACCGATACAGGAAAATCAGTATGCAGAAAGACACTAAACAAAAAAAGGGCAAAATCAAGGAAAAAGTAATCATGCAAAATTTGATATGATGAATTATGTTGCCATACGTTAATGGAAATTTACGTTCAAAAGTATTTTTCATATGCTACCTAATCACTTTTATTTGCTTAACTTGATTTTATAAACAGATAATATTTTTATTTTAAAACCCCAGGACACATTTATTGGTATTCTACACAAACATGGTGTTGCATTGGACTGGATAATCAAATCACAATTGTATAACTATGCATTTATAAGTAGTCTTTATGCACATTACAGTTTCTACCTACATTATTGTGAGGAGGAGTTAGTTCAGAAGTGAACTAGATAGGCCAAATCACTTATAACTTTTTAGTATTATTGTAAAAATAACATCTAATTAACTGAGCATCATATTTAACCTGAAAAATGCTTTCCTTAGAATGGTAGTGAATTGTTAGTTAGGTAATTATACATTTATAGTCTGTGAAATCAGTAATTAAATGGTAACTAAAATGTACTTACATGTTTACACACCATAAAATTACGGTATTTTTAACATACTGTAATTAATTTATATTTAACATACACTTGTGTATGCTTGATTAAATGTCAATTAGGTGCCTATTTGTGAAAAATCAACCATTACCAATTTATGGAAATATTAACATAAAGCTAACCATTTTTTCCTTTGAAAAAATTTTAGGTTGGATTAAATGCCATCCTCCAATCCAATTTTTTTTTTACATTTCTCAGCATGTTATATAGTTATAGCTATAGATACATAGATATATATATATGTTATATATATTTATATATATAACACATATATAATCTAATCAATTGCATAATTCAGGACAAATATTAACTGCAAGTGCCTAAAAAAATGAAAAACAAACAAAAGTTTCTTACCCAATGGAGATTATTTTGTTGCAATAGATTAGTATAGCTATTTTAACCAAAACACATTATTAGTTCTATTTCTTGCATTTGTCACTATATTTTCACCCTCATTGTTTTCTCTATATTTTCTAACTTTTTAATGATCAATGATCTTGGCCATGTAGAAATTTATCTTAGGTATATTTTGCACAAAGTCCAATAAAACGCAATTTCGTAAAGCTATAATTTTATCACTATTTTTATAACATATTTTTTGGAGAATGAGTATTGCTTATATATAAGTATATATGAAAGACCTAGATTATTTAACCTATTTAAAATGATATACACATCTTTAAATAATGGTGTGTGTGTGTGTGTGTGTGTGTGTGTGTGACTTTAAAAGTCCTGTAAAAAAAGGACAGAGATAAAGAAATCCTTGATGGCATTTTGATCGTGAAATTGCTTCTCATATGCTTTAGTACTAATTGGTCTGTAGCTAAGATTTTCACATAAAAGATTATATGCTTCTCCATAGTAGGTATGACTATAAATTAGCAAAAATTCCAGCATCTCAACTGTTTAAGAAAATTATACATTTCAAAATGGAGACCTGAATTCTGAAAACTTTGGAGGGTAGACACACACACACACACACACACACACACACACCCCACTGGGTAATATAACAGCTTTTTAAAAATACTACCATTTTTGCATGAAATTCAACAAGTGCTACCACTGAATTTGACTCTTCATATGGACATCAATCATGTCATTTTGCCTTATTGTGTCAATATGAAATTGCCTGTGGATATAGAACAATTGCTTATTGGAGATTATTTGTTTTTGAGAATCTTTGTTTATTTGTTTTTAAGTTTGCTTATATTTGAGAGAGAGAGAGAGCACAAGTGGAAGAGTGGCAGAGAGAGAGAGAGGGAGACACAGAATCTGAAGCAGGCTCCAGGCTCTGAGCTGTCAACGTGGGGCTTGAACTCATGAACTGAAATTATGACCTGAGCTGGAGTTGGATGCTTAACAGACTGAGCCATCCAGGCGCCCCTTCAGGAAACTCTTTAACAGCGATAGCTATACAGATGTTCTCAAGTGTCTTGTGGAGAATGGTCGTGGAAGTACATAATGCTCAGTGGAAAAATGATTAGCATTTAGTTTTATCAGTTAAATCATGGTACGTGGTTACAGGTTATAATGTTCCACTTTTAGCACATTTTAGCCAGATGAATATGCTGCTCATATTCACTAAAGTTAGTAAAAGGTGATCAAACAAATCGTGTATGTCATATTGACAAACAGCTGTTAAGGTAATTTTTCGTTCAATTTCAACTGATTATTCTAGCTATTGCTTGGATGTGTAGATTTGTGGCATGAGGTCAAATATGAACAAATACAAAGTGATTCAATCTGCTGCTGAGGGACCATCTCAATTGTCCCAGGAGTAAGGAAGTCCAAGGTCCATCTAAGATAATCTCTACGATGGTATGTTGGATGAGGGACCCAGGCAAAGCCTGGCTGCTGACTGATTAGTGTCATCGACCCAAACAAAGGACATCAATACAGAGAATCATGCCCAAACTGGGCAACAACTTTGTGTATTCCCATAATTAGATCTCAAAGGCCAAATCATAGTAGCATAATTAAATTAAAAGCATTCTGGCATGCAGGAACATCAGAAATTGTTTTTTTTTCCCTTATTTTTTAACCCAGTTCTCCATTTCCTCCCCAAAGCATCCTGTCACACAAGATGCTCATCAGTCCTTGTTTATTAAATCCTTGAATGGCACAATGAGAAGCATTATAGCGAGGCATGCGTGAAATAATCCTATTTTTCTCTTTAAAAGCCATTTTCCAGTAGTCCTTATAAGTTATCCCAATTTATTCCTACTTTTGATTTATTCCTAGTTTTTTACCAAATTCCATCCTCCAGTATGTGTAAATGCATGCATTTGAAAGAAGGCTTCTCAAAATCAAGATTCACATGGTAGTTATAGAAACAAGTTATCTATATTCCAAAACATTTATAATGAAGCCTGTATCTCTTAACACTCTTTAGTAAAAAAAAGAAAAAGTCAAAAAGTCACAGACTAAAATAATGTATGGAGTTGTAAAAGAATTAAAACCCACAGTCTGTATTGAGATGTAAAATATTTAAGGTAATGCCCCTGATACATAGTAGGAGACATTTCATTTTCTGCTGAAAAGGTAATGTGAAAGCAATTGAGTAACATGTCCTAAAAATGTTGATGTAGCCTCAGTGTTTACTTAGAGAGCATTGATATCATACACCTATACAGATATATCAATATATGTATGTATGTATTTAAATATATCTAAATATGTATATATCCATCCATTTACATAGGAGATGTATTTTATATAGGAGAAGCTTACGAGTAGATATTTGGGGCCTCTGTTTAACCACTTATGTTAAGACTTTAAGTTTATGGTGGTAGTTATTCGACTGTTCTTAATCTAACTTCCCTGTGTTTTTATTGACAAAGTTCCAATCCTCTGCCAAAAAACAACACAGATTCAAAATTATAACACTCTAGAAAATTAAGAAAATTAATGCATAATAAGGAAATGTTAGGGAGGAATTGATTTAACTATGGCAAAAATATATTGGCAAGTGATCAGTAGCCTGTGGAAAGATATCACTTTGTAGGAAGAAGGCAACGAAACATCTTGTTCTCAATCTCCTTGCAAAGAACACTGGACACAACTTTGTCATCATAACCTGGGACAGCATGAGTGGAACTTTCTGAGGCGGTTAGGTGCATCTCACGTCCTCTCCTCCATCCTTGCCCACGCAGATCTTCTTTATTTGTAGACAATATAATTTGAAGAAAAACAAATAACAGATGAAAAGGATTAATGATGAGGATTCATGAAAACCTAGAATATCATCTAACTAGGTAAGCACTGAGAGAGGAAAATGCTGGGTGGTAGTCCTAAAGATTTTAGCTTTACATGTTTTTATGATGAACGTAAAAGAACCCGACAGACTCTTTCGATCCCCTTAGTCACCAGAAATTCTTCACATTTATAGAAACAGAAAATGGTGCCATAATTATTAACTTACCTCTGTTAATCAGAATGTGGTAACAACAAGCGCAAATTCTCATGGCCATCAAACAATAAAGGTGTATTTCTCCCTCCCCTGGGGCTGCCGCGGGGTCCCGGATCCCTCTCCAGGGCAGCTTTATACGATGACTCAGCAATCCAGGGAGCTCCACATTGTTTGCCCAAACCACTTCATCACAAGTGTGTTTCCAAGATCATTGCAATATGGGAGAGAAACTGGAGGATCCTCCATGGGTTTTCCACCACAGCCACAGCCACTAACTGACGCACTTTTCACATTTTATTGACCAGTCTCTACCCCAGCAACAGGGGAAATACAGAACTATGTACGCGCAAAAGGAAAAGACAAAGCAACGTTGATAAATGCTAGTAATGTCTACCAAACACCTTTCTAAACGTCTGCTGGATGCACAGTAAATGTGGGCTAGCAGTTTGTACCCATTTCTAAATGAGCTCCACTTGCCCTTCCGACAGACAGCGATTGGGATAGTGTTTGTTTTGAAAGCATTGGTACATGCCGTTATGATAAAGTATTTCTTAATTTGTACTTGATCCATAAAAGAATGTGACTAATAATCTGAAGGCAACAAAGTAAACAGCTGGAGAAAATCAGCTGTAAAACAAGAGTTCGAAGAGATTCGGGGAAGGAATGGGAAGATAACCAAAGGAAATAAAACATAAACTTAAAGACCTCACAAAAGAAGGCCGAGAAAGAAACAACACTCCCAAGAGTATGGTAGCTACACTGAAATCCCCTGTGATAAAATACAATATGAAATATTTATCTGCTGTGATAAGACCTATGATAAAATATAATGAAGGGAAGAAGAGAGGGAAAAGTGAGGAACGTGAAATACATGGAAACAAAAAATTAGAGGTAACATTGAAATATTGACTATTGCAGAAGACCAAGAGTGAAATTCACATGATATGCTCAGGTCCCTGGAGGAAAAGAACTGAAGTGATGTAGGAGGAAATATATTCAAACGTAAAAATGCCCATGGGAAATCCAACACAGAGAGGAAAGGTTGCCCTGGCCAACTGCCCCAGGTAAGTCTCCCCACACTGAGATTACCAGTCATGGCAGAAAGTCATCTTGGTAGTGGTACCTCCAGCCCCTGTCCGGCCATCCCGGGAGGAATAGGACAGGTAGAACAAAGATGAGCTACTCCTACCTAGCCCTGTGGGAAGATTTGGGGGCAAAATAAATATCATTTTTAAGTCATTAAATTTGGGGTCGGTCTGTTAAATAGCCACAGATGACCGTATCTTTGGCATCATTTTGGGGAACAGAAAAAGGAAACTATTCGGTAAAAGACTTTAGAAATCGATTATCCATCAACGAATGTTCATTCGCAGAAATCACTGCCTGAGGACAGGGACTAAAGGACCAGCCTCACTGGGCTGAGTCAGGGAATCTGTTTTCCGTGTAGCTGTGATGACCGGGCGAGTTGGGGTTGGTCATAAACATTGTTGAAGTGATTGTTCGATCCATGTACATAGCTAAGTAATAAAATAATTTCATTTTTAAGGCAGGCTACTCTTGTAATCTTGATAGTGAGGGAAATTTTTCAAAGGCAATAGGTCAAAAGGCAGTTGCCATAGATGCAGGTGAGGAAGGGGAAAGTTATTGTATGTTGAGAACGTCATCTTGTGAGCGATATAAGTATATTAGACGTTATACTTAAATGCACTTGTTATATATTTTGTCCTCTGTAAATTTGGCTTATCAATGAAAATGTTAGAAAGTGTTATTATGGAAATGTAAGTTTAAATAAAACAAAGAGTTTTCCCACAAAGAAAGAAATTTTAAGGAAAAAATCACAAAAAAATTACACAAGTGAAAAATGCAAGGTAATAAGAAAGCTACATTTGAAAATTACGAATGATCTCATGATTTTGCACACATTTGACAATTACACTAAGCAAAGTAATAATACGGTTCTCTTAAAAGTCAACTCTGTCAAAATCTGTTTCCAGAGCAAATTATTACATTTGATAGGTAATTCATCTGCTTATATTTTCATATTGCTTAGTGATTTCTAAGACATCTTGCAAGGGATCATGCTCAAGACTTTCTTAGTATTTTAATGGATATAAATTATCACATTGAGTCTCCAAAATTAAATCAAGCATAGTCAGATATTTTACTTGACATTCAGACAGAAATATTAGGAAATCGTACGTTTTATCGTCTATCATTTTTTTAAGTATTTTCCTTCCAAATCGTTTTTTCTTTTGTTCAACTATCGATAAAAACATCTGCAGAAATAGTTTTCAAATTGTAGGAAAATATCAATTTTCAGTTGTTAATACTTCTTCCTGTAAGTGGAAAAAGAAAGAAATGGGTCCGAATTCAATTCATATGTAAATTACAAATTACTCACATCAGGCAAGTACATTAACTTTTAAATTTTGGATTTAGGGCATTCGTTAGTCCAGTGCACTGGTTCACTGTACAAAGTAATGAAACTACAACGGGACACTAACATTTTTGCCTTAATGTCTGGCATGTTTATATCAAGTATCAACACTTTGGTAGATTATGCAGCAGACATTTTATAAGTTAATTAATGAAAAATGCCAAGTAAATTTTCCAAAAACACATTTACCATACTTTCTAATAATAATGCATTTGCAATTTAATTCAGTTCCACAGCAATCCAATTTGCTCAACATTATTTCAAACTTTGTGTTTACACCAAATTAAGGTCACAATTGCATAAACTTTTAGAGCTGGGAGGGACCTCAGACGGCACTTAATGAAATTGCTAATTTCGCTAATGAGGAGATTGAGGGAAGTTAAAATCTTTCTCCCACAGGTACTCAGAATTTATTGTATGGCACCACTCAACTTCCCAATTTGTAATTGTGTCTAATATTTACTAACACAGAGCAGGTACCCATGGTCTCATGGAAACACTTTCACTGCTTTTCAACATAAAAGCATTAAGAAGTCATATAAAAATAAAGTTGAAATTCCAAGACTATATTTTATATAATTTTAAGGAAGAAATTCTGATACGAATGTCATGTTCTCTCATCAAAACATTTGCAAACGAGCGTTTGTACATCTCCGGTAGATTCTTTGCGCGTGTTTATATGTACAGCCTCTATTTTTTATCATGTGTTGATATATAATATCTGACACACACGAAAGCTTAACACGTTATGGATTTTAAGTTAGAAAAAGTAATGTATAGAATACGTGTAAATCTATCATTTGACGGAAGAAATAGAACACGCGAATAATCTGCATATACTTTTCTGCTTCTCCTTGCCATTTTATTTGTTTTTAAGCTTTATAAAAGTGTTCTTAACCTGTACGCAGTCTTCTGGGAGTTCCTTTTTCTCAACTCAAGGCTTCTAACATTTATCTGTGATTTACATGTAGCTACCCTCCACTCATGTTTCTTGCTGTAAAAGATTCCAGTTTATTAATATATAGCAAATAATGCATCTATTCTCTAATGAAGTGATATTCTCTGACATATCTTACCCCTGACTCCTGCAGGAAATGTGCAGAAATCCTTCTTAGGTGAAAGCATGCATGAAGTGCTGGTTATTCCATGTACAAATGCCAAATTGCTTCCAAAAGTGATTGTAACAACTCATCTTCCCAAAGCAATGTCTAAAAATTCCTGTTGACCCATATCCTATCCAACACTTCATATTGTTGGACTCTTACTTTTTTCTGTATTTTACAAGTATAAACTGGTATCTCATTTTGGTTGTGGTGGACGTTTCCATAATTAGTAGCAAAGTTTGACATACGTGTTTCCTCTTCCAGGAAGTGTCTGTTCATGTCCTTTCACAAAATATCTGCTGGGAAAATGTCTTTGTCTTCATATACATATACTGTAGATTCTAATCCTTGTCAGTTGTGTATGTTGCAAATGTCTTCTCCCAGATTTTGATTCATCTTTTAATTGTTTTGAATGTACAAAACTGAACAGAAATCCTGAATGTAGAGGAAACCCAGAGTATCAGTCTTTTCTTTTAATTAGTACATGTTGTGTCTATCAAGGAAATCCTTCCCTAAAGTCAAAAAGATATTGTCTTATTTTCTAAAATACCTTTGTGTATGTGTCTTGGGAGGCATCATTTCAACTTTAGGCATTACCTATGTGCCATACAAAAACATACAAATTATTCCTATTTATTCAATAGGACTTTCCATGCCCGCTCTGTTACATATTAAAGCCCATGTGTATGTTCTGGGGCCTCAGTTCTTTTATATCAATTGATTTGTCTCCCTGAATTGCTGTCGTTGTATTTTAAATTTTGATAATTTTGAAGGGCATATCCACTTTCTTCTTCTTCAGTTTCTTGGCTATTTTCACTCGTTTTAGAATTCGCTTGACAAGGTCCATGAAAAAACCTCCTGGTATTGTGTTGGGCTCTTACGGAGTCTACGTTTGGGGAGAATTGACATCTTTGGGACCTGGATTTCTTCCATCTCAGAAAAGGGTACTTACCTCACATAATTAAGTGCCTCATAATGTAGACTTTTATTTTCTCAGCATATATTTTATAGATCTTTTGTAAGACTTATTCTCAGGGGGCTTATTGTCTGTATTGTTAGTGTGTACAATGTTTTTTGTTTGTTTGCTTATTTTATTTTTAAGTAGCTTTATTACGATATGATCGATGTAATATATTTTTAATTGGTTTAAAAGCTTTTTAGCACACAGATATGTTGAAAGTAGAGTTCTGTCATGATCTTAGATCCGTATGCTATGCTACCCTTCTATTATTGCTAGTAATTTGCCTGCAGCATTTTTGTATCTGAAGGCAGTTAATTAAGTTATCTATATCCATTCCTTCCAAATCCTTAAGCTTGTTTTCTTCTTTCTTTTTTCCTTGCACTGTTTTGGTAAAAGAGGAGCTAAGAGAGTGGGCATTCTTGTCTTGCTCTTGGTTTTAAAGTTAATGGTTTCCAATGCAGCCCCGTTAAAGAAGTTATACACTTATTTTTATTTGTTTGCGATGCATTGTGCTTCCATATCCGCAGTTTGTGTTTTTGATGATATCTGGATATTTTCAGCTATTATGTGTTTAAATATTGCATCTCTTCCATTTTTCTCTATTTTCTTTAACTGTTACTTACATATGTTAGACCTTCTCATTTTATTCTCAATATACTTCCGTAATTTCTTCATATTTCAACACCTTATTTCTCAATCTTCATTTTGTTATATTGTTTATCTTACTGTATTTTCTAGTTCTCTGTTTCTCTCTTCAACTCTGTCTACTACATTGCAGAACTTTTCTATTTATACTTTCTTGACTATTTCACCTCTATGTACATTTTAGAATCCCACAATACGTGTTGGACTCTCTCTCATAGATTCATGTATTTGATTAACACACACTAATTAAAGGGCGCCTGGGTGGCTCAGTCAGTTAAGCTTCCGACTTCAGCTCAGGTCATGATCTCACAGCTCGTGAGTTCGAGCCCCGCGTCAGGCTCTGTGCTGACAGCTCAGAGCTTGGAGGCTGCTTCGGATTCAGTGTCTCCCTCTCACTCTGCCCCTCCCCCACTCGCACTCTGTCTTTCTCTCTCAAAAATAAACATTTAAAAAAATTTAAAAAAAAACATACACTAATTAAAATTTTTTTCTGTCTCTGCAGAGAAGGAAAACACATGCTTCTTGCTTTGAGACGATGAATATTGGAATTAATGTAAATATTTTAATTAAAATTAAGGAAGTACTCTGTTGTGTGACATTCTACCAGCTAAGTACTGTCTATCAGAATCTGTAGCAATAAAACTGGTTAATTTTATGCCACAATCCTGAGTCTCTGAGAGGTCTCGCCATTTAGGACGTATAAACTTAAAATGCAATTTTTTCTATATATTTGGTCTCTGTTCGTTTACCATGACCTGGCTAAAGAGGAAATTTTAGTTTATTCTTACTTGGTCATGTTTTTTCGTTAATGTCCACAGTCCAAAGAAATAAAGGGTGCTACTAATGAAAAAAAATGTATAGAATACATGTAGCATAGAAGTTCCATTTGTTTTTAAGTTTCCTTCTCTATTTCTGATAAGGACATCACTGATTGGCCTATGAGGTTGTGTTATTTTTATAAATATTTATATATAATTATTATATTTCATACGAACAATTCTAGTATTTTCAGTCTCTGAGGATACTAGAAGCTTCATTTACTTATATTCGTTTATTTGTGCCAGCTGATTCTCAGTCACAGGTAGCTTTCACCTTTCGTGTATTTGTGTGTCTTTATTGGAAATTCATTACTGGACTTTAATATGCAGGAGTTTTATGGGCTTAATCTGGGACCTTCTAGAAGAGATTTGCGTCAGTCAATAGTCAGGGGATGCCACCACCCCTAACTTGTCAAGCCCTGCCTCCCTTGAGGATCCAGTTCTGTCCCCAAGTCCCAGACTCACTTTCCCTGTGCCTCTGATGATCCAACTCTCCCCATTTTCCATCACAGAGCTACTGGATATCGAATCAATTACATCATTTATTTAAGCACAACCTACCTTTAATTCTTCACTGCGCTTGGTAGCTTATTCTTCACTGCACTTGTGCATTGAAAGTTTACTTTGGAAACTATAATGAATGGTGAAATGCTATTTGAAAATGTCATTTCAGTGAAAATATGTTGGTCGTAAATAAAAACACTTGACATTGTTGAAGGTTAATTTCTAAAAACTTAGTAACGAAGATTTTCTAATAGTATATATTCTTTTAAATTGAGACAACTCTTCTCTGAAGGAAACAAGTCCCAATAACCTACTAAAATATGTCGCTTCATTTTTATATGCTGTAAGGAACTGAACCAAAAATCTGTATGAACTTTACATTCTCCTCCATACTAATTTTAAGCTAATATTGCAGAACTAATGACAGCCTTGAGAAATGCTATTATCAATTCCAGCTGTCTCTTGCATCAAGATACTCTGAATTACAGCAATATTTTAAGAAATGGAGCTCTGAATAAAATCCATTACAGACAAGCTTCTGTTTTAATACTTTTGCAGGCTCCTTTATATTATGGTTATCTCCTTTCATCACCGGAAACATCTTAGGACAACCTGAGTTATTTTACTTCTTTTGTTGTTGTTGTTGCTGTTTTATTTTAATTACTTAGTTTTAGATTGTTTTGGCACTGAATCACTGGTCTTACTGAACGACTCACCCACAATCTCACAGTCTGGACCTTCTCCAACGGATCTATTTGCTAATCCCACCCACCTTCTCCTCGTCTCTGGGATCCACAACTGGTGTGCATCATCTCTTCCGGATTCTCCACTTTTTTGAATATGAAATTATAGCTCTGGTAGCTGAGATGTATCTAATCTATTGAGAGTTTTAATAAAAGATGTATCCCATCTATTTTACAGCTTCTTCCCAGATTACTCAGATGAAAATAGACTCCCATTGTCCTGCATCTAATACAACCCTTATTACCCGGTGATATTTGTATTTACACGTGTTTATGTCCTCCATCGATGTCAAATTCCTAAACACAGGGATCTGCTCTACATACTTTGCTGTGTCTGTTTTAAAAGCCTCACTACTTTTGTTTTATTTTTTTTATTTAGCATCTATTGTATACCTGCTACGTGAAAAACATTCTTTATTTGATTTGGTGATTCATAGACTGGATTTGAAATACAAAATGTGACAAAACATTAGATAGGAAATTGGCTTGAAAGGGCTAAAACTTACTGATTGTATGCCACCTTGCTAATAATCTGTGGTTGTTGGATGTTGGATCAATTTTCTTTACTTAAATACTTTTTAAATATTTTATTAACAAATTGTAGGAAACTGTCACATTGTCAACAAAGAACATATCCTTTTTTTTTTTTTTTTTAACATCAGACTTTCCTCTAGGGAAAGATGTATATTTCTGATTACAAATATTGATTCCGAAGGGCCTAAATTACAAATGTAACTTCAAGAGGGCTGAAGATCTCCCCTTGTCTTACTATAGTCCAATCTTCCATGGATGTTTCAACCGGCCCATGCTTAAAATTCTCTCACGCCCAACCTGAGTTTTCCAGGCAAAAAATAAAATCGATGCATATACCAACAATGCCAACAAAACAGGGTAGTATCAGTTGCAATGAATTAAAAAAAATCATTTCACCTGCTTGTGTATGTTCACAATATTTTTATATAAATATTACTTGTAGAATACCATATTTTTCATATTTCATTTTTAATACCATGTATATAAGCCTAAGCAGTTATAAAACATTTTGGAAACGGGGTTCTTCTAACAGACCCTGCGTCCAAATAATCCTTCCCTCTGTGCAGCAGATTTAACTATCCAGTTAAATCGATCATGTCTCTCTAGGGGTGTCATTTCAGCGTGTTTCTTCCTTCCCTGCTTCTCCCCAGCAGATGAGGTCGGGAATAATCCTTTCCTTCTTCACTGCAAAAACCACCCCCTTGTCCCTAAACTTACAGCTTTTACCTGTGACTTCATCTATTCTCTCTCGTATTAAATTTCCTTTTCCATTTACTCACCTCTGTCCCTTTCAGGACCCACCACACGTGGCTAATATAAAAGAATACATGGGCACTTAACATCTTCTATACTTTGCTATGTATAACCTATGCATTTTACTCCTGTCTTACGTTAATTGCCTGTGTCCTATATTGTAACATAACTGGAACAGTCGTATCTATTTTGTGTACTGTTACACCTTCGCCTACAAGAGTACCTGACATATAATAAAAGCTCCATTAACATTTGTTGAGCGAAGGAGTCGATAAATGGAGTCCACCTTTCACCCAGTAATTGCTGTCAGAAATCTGAGAATTACTCTCACGCCCGTCCCACGAATGTCTCCTGCGTGACAAAGTCTTTCCTTTCTAAACTCTAAACCTATTTGATATCTATCCACTCTTCTGCTCCCCCTACCGTTATGTATATGTGTATTCTAAAGGAATCATTCTACCCATTGTCTTCAGGACACGGGATGAGCTACTTAGCACGATAGACCTATCTGTGTGTTATTTGTCCACTAGGATGCATTATTTGCCACCCCTTGCACAAATCCCCCTTAAAACCAGATGGAATATTTTGTAGTTCTTTAAAATACAACATTCTTCTGGTCTCTCAATCTCTCTCTGTCTCATAGAGAAATACACACACACATCCTCCATTATACCTCTTGATTAAACCTCTTCCTGAGCACCCCTCAAAACTCATTCGTAGACGCCCTTTTCTTCTCTTACATACGGTTTTGGGATGATCCCCTCCAGTGGCAGGGCAATACACCCTTCTATATGCTGACCACCTGTAATTTTGGCTCCCAACTCTTCCTAAGTCCAAGACTTATATATGCAACGACCTGCTCAGAATCTCTGGCTAAAAATGGAATACTAATTTTACATTTTACAGTCCTAAAACATATTTATTAATTGTCCATAACTATCCAGCCCGGATCAAAACCCAACACCACCACGTATCCAACTGCTCACACCAAAGTGTAGGGGTCATCGTTGGCTTCTCACTTCCCTTGTAATTTGTAATTTGGGTGGCTAATTTGGGTGGTAATTTGGGTGGCTTGCACCTTTCAACCAGAGGATGGCTTTAGCCTACCAACGGGTTTCTCTGATTTTTTTTAATGTTTATTCATTTTTTGGGAGACAGAGAGAGACAGAGGAAGAGCGGGGAAGGAGCAGAGAGAGAGGTTGACACGGACTCCGAAGCAGGCTCCAGGCTCCGAGCTGTCAGCACAGAGCCCGACGCGGGGCTCGAACTCATGAGCTATGAGATCATGACCTGAGCTGAAGTCGGACGCTCAACCAACTCGAGGACCGTGATATCATGACCTGAGCTGAAGTTGAGCACTTAACCACCTGAGCCACCCAGGCGCCCCTGGTTTCTCTGATTTTTATGCTTGATCTCCTAAGAACAATTTTCTACAAGGCAACCCGAGTAATTGTTTAAAGTAACCAAAGTCATATAAAATCATTCTCTGGCCTCCCATTACGTTCAAAATATAGTCCCACTTCTCTACCGTAACCGACAGGGCCCTTCATGATATAAGCCCTCCCTCCCTCTCAGATAATTCCTACCACGTCTCGTCTTGTTCTCTGCACCTCAGCCACACCTTCTCCTTTCTACACCACAGTCTCAACACCTTCCTCTTTTTCCTCGGGGCTTTTCCATTTGCACCTTTCTCTGCCTGGAAAATTCTTTCCCCAGATTTTCATTTTATTACTTTATTCAGATTCCTGCTCAAACGTCAGGTCCTTAGGGAAGCAGCCTGTGCACTTGTCAAGTGGGCCCTTCTTTGAGCCACCCCGAGTCTCCTTTTGTTTTTTTGGTTTTTTTTCAACGTTTATTTATTTTTGGGACAGAGAGAGACAGAGCATGAACGGGGGAGGGGCAGAGAGAGAGGGAGACACAGAATCGGAAAAGGCTCCAGGCTCTGAGCCATCAGCCCAGAGCCTGACGCGGGGCTCGAACTCACGGACCGTGAGATCGTGACCTGGCTGAAGTCGGACGCTTAACCGACTGCGCCACCCAGGCGCCCCCGAGTCTCCTTTTGGACCAAAGCTCCCTGTCGTCTGGCACCAGGATCATGACTTGATGTGAGCACTCAGCTCAGTCCTTCCTAGGAAAGAGGGTTGCCTCACCCAAGTTATGATCACCCCCGGGGGTAGTCTGTGACGGTGGCTGTGTGACAAGAGGCACCTGGTTCCTTTGCTTCAGTTAACAAAATTCCTCAAAGAGTCATCCCAGCCCTCGAGTTCCATGTGGAATCCACTAGGGCTTGTTAGAGCAGCCACTGCAACCCCTCTTTGTGCTTAGTCCTGCATCATTCACACCCTCTAAAACATTGTTTCTCAGAGACTTCCCCCATAATCTTGCCCGCCAATAGCCATTCCATAATCTGTTTCTGAAGAAGCCAACCTAGGCCGAAGACCCTATGTCGCAACTCCTTGCTCCATAAGACTTGATCCCAATGATTTGACTCACCTTTTTTTCCTAGCTTTTCTCAACACCTGATGTTAAATTAAATATTTATAAGTTATCTTTGAATACGCCACAGCACAACTGGATTGGGATGTCCCGAGGGGCAAAGGTTTTTGTGTCTCGTTCCCCACTCTATTTCCATCATCCAGGAAATACTCCCCATCTACATGACGTGACTGAAGGTGTTCCGTGAACACAGTGAGATGCAAAGAAACTCCAGTTTATACAGACTTTGAGCACTTGTTAGTATGTTATTTGGTGGTCCAGTCATTTAAAAATGTTCCTCAGACATCTGTTGTGTTTTCACATAGATCTCTCTTCTGAAGATAATAGGAATAAAATGTGTGCTTGAATTTCTAACACTCACAGTGTTACCAAGAGGGAGGGCGGTGCACTAACAAATAAGCAAACACTTTTTCCAATGACTTCAGTGCACATGTACATTTGCCTAAAAGGTGAACTCAGTGTTCAGGGAACAGTGTGTTTACCTTTACCTGGTAGTGAAAGGAGCTACACTAAAAAAAAAAAAAAAAGAGAGAGAGAGAGAGATTTGAACCAAACTTAAAATAAGGAGTGGGCACTTGATACAGAGGAGGAACTGCAGGTGAGCTAGAATCCTAAACAGAGTCCTCTAAATGCACAAAGGAAAGAAGATAAGACAGAAACCGTTTTTCCTGACTATTTATGAGTAATGTAGAAGGGCTGCAGTCCAGGAACTAAAAAGACAAATGTGACGTGACAAAAATAGAATATTTTTTTGAGATGAACTGTAAAGGATTTTTGGACAATGTGCTCAGACTGGTGGTGATAGGAAGCCGTCGGATAATTTTACGCAATGGAATGACATTGAAAGACTTATTTTGAAATGGTCATGCTCATGTAACGTCTCATATTTATTAGATGTGGGTGAGAACGTAAGTAGAAGATCCCAAATAGAATACATAACCCAGAGATAAGTAATTATCATAATGTTTACTGGGGCACCGGGGTGGCTCCATCAGGTAAGCATCTGGCTCTTGACCTCAGCTCAGGTCATGATCTCCTGATTCATGAGTTTGAGCCCCGCGTCGGGCTCCACATGGACAGTGCAGATCCTGCTCGGGATTCTCTCTCTCTCTCCCTCTGTCTCTGCCCCTTCCCTCCTCTGAAAATAAATAAATATACTTTAAATTTCTTCTTAATAGTTGCTTAGAATATGTGACATGGCAAGCATTATTCTTATCTCTTTAAATGGTTTTTAATGTTTATTTTTGAGACAGAGCATGAATAGGGGAGGGTCAGAGAGAGAGAGGGAGACACAGAATCCGAAACAGGCTCCGGGCTCTGAGCCATCAGCCCAGAGCCTGACGCGGGGCTCGAACTCCCGGACCGCGAGATCGTGACCTGGCTGAAGTCGGACGCTTAACCAACTGCGCCACCCAGGCGCCCCTCTAATCTCTTTTTAAATACATTACCCCACTTAGCCACCCATGAGTTAGTTACCACCAACCACATTTCAGAGGCTGAGGTACATCAAGATGAAACAGCTTGCTCTCGGTTACAAAGTTCCATTTTGCGAAGCAGAAATCAGTCTGTCAATAGATTGGGAGGTACCTAATTTTACTCTGCCAACTTCAGGTAAGCATCTCACCCTCCTTATTTCCTTTCACTCAGTCCTTCAGGCTCTTTCCCCAACTAGGCAAGCCACTAGCCACGCTTCCATACATGACTTACTGCTTTCTGTTCGCGTGAATTCACACAGGCAATGGGCGCACAGGCACGTACGCAATTCTCACCTCACCCTCGAGAACCTTCCAGGACTCTGCCCAAAAGTCTCAATTAAACGCTACGCTCCCATTTCCTCAAGCGTTTGAATCTCATGGATATACTAGTGTTTTCCCTGGTTGATTAAGTTGTCCCTATTTATCACGTTTTAATTGCATCCTCCTTAAGTTTTCTTAATGTGAGAATTTACATCAGACAGTGAATTCTGCAGTTCCCTGTGGCCTTGATTGAATACAGCTGTGTTTCATGAATCCTGTTTACTGACCTGTTAGCAGCTCACGATTCCAAAGATATTCCTGAAGTGCTTCCTTTGCCAGAGAGCCTGCCAGTGGCTGGAAACACTGAGAAGGTCCCAGATCCAGGACGAGGCCTTATGAGTCACCTTTTGGGAGGTGACTCCCCACATGTGCAGGCAGTGAAGTTGGCCGAGAAGCGCTGGGGGGAAGAGGACCACCCCTCCACACCCCACCCCTCCCCGCCTAGTGGCTCCATGAAGCAACAGAAGTCATAGCTCATTCGTCGAGAACAGAGAGGAGAATTAAGAACTGGACAAAATGATCCAACAACGACCCAGCCCAAATGCCTTACTCCCTACGGTCCCTGTGCCAAAAAGCGTCCTGAGGAGAGCTGCTGTTTTCTGTCTGGGAGAAGGTTAGCTGGCTCTGAGCCTTCCTCTCTTGTGTGCTGTCTTCCCTTCTCCCCGGCCCCGCCCCGCCGCTGCCCTCACCGGGCTTCCCTTCTCCCTCACATAGGTCTCTCTCCCATCTCTTCCTATTTATTTACTTTGCCGTCTTTTTTTTTCTGCCAAAACACATCTCTCCACTTGGAGCAGACTCATCAAACAGCCCTCTGTCCGTTGGTTCCCTTGCCTTGGCACTCGGCACCTTTTTAAGATCTTCCAGGCTACTTATTTCTTAACTCAGGGCCTGGACATTGGCTTCCCTATCTCCATTTAATGGCTGCCATTTCTCCTTTCCTTTACCCTCACCCCCTACCAGATTACATTCTAATCATCCTTTGTATTTTACCTCAAATACTTCTTTCTCGAGGCTAAGTGAAAAGTATGATTGGGGCTCCTGGGGGGCTCAGTCGGTTGGGCATCCGACTTCGGTTCAGGTCATGATCTTGCGGGTTCGTGGGTTTGAGCCCCCTGTCAGTCTCTGTGCTGACAGTCCAGAGCCTGGAGCCTGCTTGGGTTCTGTGTCTCCGTCTCTCTCTGCCACTCCCCTGCTCGTGCTCTGTCTCTCTCTCTCTGTCTCTCTCAAAAATAAATAAACATTAAAAAAAGTTGTTTTTTAAAAAAGCATGACTATATGTATCACAAAGAGCCATTACTATTTTTCAGGGTCTGTTTTATAAAATAAGTATTAATGTGTATGTTTATATGTACATATACTTGCATTTTATGTGTGCATATGTAACTGTATATGAATTTCCATATGTACACATAAAATGCAAGTATATGTGCATATAAATTTATATTTATTAATATCTATTTTATACTCATTTAAAGCTAAATTCATATGCATGTAAATATTTCTCTCCAAGATTACATAGTCGTCATTTTTATAATCATCATTTTCATAAGATGAAACTAAGGGGCAGATGTGCTAAGTAGCTTGCACATGGCCACACATCGACTAGGAGGTAGAGACGGGTTTTGAACTTGGCCAGCTCTGAGTCCAGATGCCAGTGACTGTCTTGAGTCCCTGAGTCTAGGTTAGAGCTCTCCGATAAATGGTCCCTCAGAACCCTTTACGCTTCCTCTCCTCTCTTCTTTCTACGGGTATTTATTCAAATAATGATGTATTCCGTGCTTTTTCCTTTTCTTTTTCTTTTTCTTTTTTTTTTTTTTTTTTTTCAGCCAGGCCCCAGGCTCCATGAGGGCAGGGACGACATCTGTTTGTTTTCTAGTATCTCTGTGCTGACACAGGCCTGGCACAGAGCGGCTCTCAGTAAATGCTTGTGCACAGACTATTAGGAAAGCAGTTAATTAAACCAGTTCACAGCACGAAGAATGCCAACTGCTAAAGGTATCTAAGTATAAATGGTTCTCTGTTTGGCTGAATTTTTTGTAGCTCGGTAAAGAAAACATGACCACAAGTGACTAAATAAAAAGTGATATTCTCTCAAAATTATCTCTCACCTAGTATTTGGGCCCAAACAAGCAGCTTCTATTACAAGCCCTTTTTCGGTGATTTATTTTGAACCACAAAGTGTCATCTGGAGGAAGACCTATGTCCTGAAATCACCTCGGTCACTGATAGCTCAGAATGCTTGTCAAGGCCACCTAAGGTTCCAGGGAAAATGAGGCGAAGAAATTGAATACACGCCTATGACTTTTTTCTTGGGAAAAGCTCCTAATTCCAAGGGTTGGATGTCACTACAAACCATACTTTAGGGTATGTTGAAAAGTAATACATATTTTACTCACATTATGGAGCATATGAATTTACATTTATAGAACAATTGAAAATGACCATGGTCTGAGTGGTACACGAATCGGTTTTGGTGGCTTGAAATAAAATCCTCAGTAACAGCATCGTATGTGGATCCCCAAAGGCGCTACAGCTCACACAACTTGGAAGAAGTTGGAAGGATGTGTCATGGGGGGTGGGCAACTCACAGAAAGGACGCATGGGCAATGAGCTCACTGATATCCAGGATGCGACTGCAGAGTTTAAATTAAATTCTTTAACGTACCATGATGGTATGAAAGGTCAATAGCTCTATATGGATAATTGATGATACACAGGTAAAATTTTGCTTTATACACATACGATAATCAAATGATCAAATACATAATTATCCAAATATATTAATATAATCGTACATCATTCATCGCAACAGTCATAATATATACTATATGATCTGTTATATAATTATGTATAATATACTTATATAATGATCAAGATATAATTTGTATATGTAAATACACTCGATTTTATATATGTATATGCATATGCATATATAGAAAATTACTTAATATTTATATATACCTGTTGGCCTAAACATCGCTTGGCTTTCCTTTTGGAAAATCCAACAAGGATTTTTATATTCATGTTCTGCTGACATTCGCTAAAACACGATTTCTTATTCTCCTTCTTCTCCCTACCTCCTCCCGCCACCCCTAGAGAGTCCAGTAGACTAACCTTTTCTTCTCTTTCTTTTTTTTTTTTTTTGAAAGCTTATTCATTTATCTTGAGAGAGACAAAGACAGTGCAAGCAGAGGAGGGCAGAGAGACAGGGAGAGACAGAATCCCAAGCAGGCTCCGTGCTGCCAGCACAGAGCCCCATGCGGGGCTTGAACCCACAAACCGTGAGATCATGACCTGAGCCAAAACTCAGAGCCAGATGCTTAACCAACTGAGCCACCCAGGCACCCTTTGAATAGACTAACCTTAACCACCCAGGGAGACAGCAGTTTAGTGCAATGAGGTTTCCATCAAGCCCCAGAGTTGTCCTCCTGAGTGTGGATATGGAAGTGACACATAAGAAGGAAACAAGCCTGAGATACTTGTTCATAAGGAACAAAGGACCAGTGTGTGTGTGTGCATATGTGTGTGTGTGTGTTTTACTTCTCTCTGTGTGTCTCTGTGTCTCTCCCTTTTCTCTTTGTTCCATCTGAACTTTGAAATACTAAACATGGGCTATGAGAGCATTGCAAATTCTATTTATCACATTTATTTTTATCTACGTGAACAAGGATCCTTTTATGAACAGTAACAATTTTGCATAAATTACATTAGAGTCGGATTAACTTTGCTATACGGTTTATTGAATTATATCACTGAAATTTCTTCGTGAACCTTTCCTTTATTTCAGCTCTTCAGGTCCCATGGTGATAAACTCATAAATGGAAAAAAAAATCTAGCACATAAAAGAGAACACAGCCTCTGACAGTCACAAGAATTTAGAGATATAATGGCAAATATATAAATACTTTCAAACATACTGTTGTTATGGTTAAGAAGCACATTATCATTTTTCTATCTTCTATCTAATGGTATATTTTTTGTAGTGTACTCAGTTCTGCTTTTAACAAGCAAAACATTGCATAACATTTGTTGTGTAGGTGTATTCCAGAGGTTCTGCCTATAATTGCCAAATTGTCTATAATGTGAACATATCATATTCACATGGGGATTTTTTAAGTAGAACGTTCTCCTCCTTTCTTCCTAATCTTTATGCTTAGCTTCAAAAAAAAAAGATGTTTTGAATATTAAAGTCATATATATACTTTATTGTGAATAAAATACAATCAAGATATCTTATATCCAAGAAATTATTTTGTTAGTAAAAGCTTGTATTGTAAGCTTTCCTACTACATTCAGAAATATAGGGACACCTGGGTGGCTCAGTCCGTTAAGCATCTGATTTCGGCTCAGGTCATGATCTCACGGTTTGTGAGTTCAAGTCCCGCATCGGGCTCTCTGCCGTCAGCACAGAGCCTGCTTGGGATCCTCTGCCCCCTCTCTCACTACCCCTCACCCGCTTGTGCTCTCTCTCTCTCAAAAATAAAATAAAAACGTTAAAAAATGAAATATCTAGAAAGGGTGTATACATATTCAGTTCTGCAGTAGCTGTTTCTGAATCTCAAGATCTTTTGCAGGAAGAATGGATAAGAAAATGTCTATGGGTTATGCATTCCTCCCTTGCTGGGCACCATGTAAAATGCATCCCTCGCAAAAATTTTATCCGCCAATATGTTTTAAATTGAGTCTTTCTTTCTCCATACCTGTGTGTGAAAGCAACATGTAATATGTGGTTACACGCTGTAGATTTCAACATCAGCATCAGTCTGTTTCCTTGGAAATGGTGAGTTGTACTCAAGGAAGAACAGGCTAATGTAACCCCTTCCAAGTTCACAGAGACTTAACTCTTGCCAGGTGGGAAATCCACTGCGCTCACTATGAGATTCAGGGAGGTGAGTGCCTCTTTCTCTATTTTAAGAACTCTGTAAAATTTCTTAGGACATTCCCTATCATAATTTCTCGATTATGCTGGAAATTATAATATAATATAATATAATATAATATAATATAATAGCTAGATTTCCATTCTCACCTAAATTGGGGGACTAGGATTTCCCTACATTTCCAGGAGACGTCCAGCTCCACAGGGTCAGCCCCGCCAGCTCGGGGAGACAGAGATGTGGAGCCTGGATGTCTGGGTTTGACACTCGCCTCTCCTGCGGACTCTTGTGGCTTTAGACGAGTTGTTACATGAGCTTCTGTCCCCTCCTTGTGCAGATGCAAAATGAGGATAATAACAAATGCTACCCCTAGAGGATTATTTAGAGAATGTAATGTGTTAATAGATGACCACTTAGAATATATTCTGACACATGCGTGCTATATGAGTTAGCCTGAGGATTATTACAGGAACTATTTGCAATGAAAAGCATGTCCTTGCCTCTGTTTTCAGGGAAGGTACTGTGTAGGCGCTAACACAGCTCGTTCTTTGGTTTTCAGTGATAATGTGTGCCACGTGTCAACGTTTCCATTACTTCGTCTAGTAAATACTTAATGAACAACTAGGCATCAGACCCTGCTTTTTTAACAAGGGCCGAGTTTGAGGACATCAGCATCTCTGAGCTTCAGTGTTGATAAGGCGGGGGTAGGGGGGCGGGGAGGGGGTGTGGGTGGGTAATCTCACAAACACAGGAGATAAAAGGTGGCAAATGCATTAGGTAATCATCTTTGCACGGTGAAAAGACAGGGAGGGTTGTTTTGTTTGTTGGCTGGTTGGTTGATTTATTTTGAGAGAGAGAGAGAGAGAGAGAGAATGCAGGTGAGGCCCAGAGAGAGAGAGGGGGAGAGACAGACAGAATCTCAAGCAAGCTCTGTGCTGTCAGCATGGAGCCTGATGTAGGGCTGGATCTCACGAACCGTGAGATCATGACCTGAACTGAATCGAGAGTGAGAAACTTAGCCAACTAAGCCACTCAGAAGCCCCTTGTTTTGTTTTCAATTTTAGAGAAAGAGAGAGAGTGTTCGAGCCAAGGAGAGGAGCAGAGGGAGAGAGAGAGGGGATCTAAAGTAGGCCCCATGCATGCTCTACATAAACCCTACTCGGGGCTTGATCATATGACCCTGAGATCATGACCTGAGCTGAAATTAAGAGTCAAGCATTCAACCAACTGGGCTAGTCAGGTGCTCTTACTGAGAGTTTTAGTTAAGGCCATCCTGATATGACCACAGCTAGAACTCTGGAGTCAATTTGCCTTATTTTAAGAAGTACTATCTGCTAATTATCGAACTTATGAGCAAAAATAAATTTCCCTAGCCTTTAAGTCTCCATTTCCTTTCTGCGAAACGTGAGAGATAAAGGGCTTACCTCCCAGGGTTGACAAGGCTTTTTTTTTTTTTTTTTTTTTTCCACAAGAATAGCTGATGTTGCCAGAAAGTTACGAGTCAAGCACTGAGTGGCTGGCTTTCGGTGGATTCCCAAGGACTGGGCAGAAAGTGCTTAGAGTCGTGCCCGACATATTAGAAAATGTTCAGAAACAGCCATTAACATCTTATGTCCTTTGACGTCACGTGAATCTGCAGCTGGTTGAAAGGATGGCCACTTACCAGCAGTAACACTTCCAAAGTAGAATTTAGTCTCCTGTCCACGTTCTCAAGAGTCTGGCTGAGTCTGTTACTAGATGAAGGTAGAACAGAAGTGGAAGTCTTCTTTCCCGGGCAGTTTCTGATATGCAGCTCTGCCTGAAGATATTATGTACTTCAGTGAAGGAGGATAAACCATTAATTTCGAAAGGTCGTACTAACATCCAAAGGTGCCTCATATAAGGGGCAGGGTGAGGGGCAGGTGGTGGAACTGTGCCTATTTTACTTAGTCTTCTCAGCCGAGAGACAAAGGAAGACACGATGGTCTCTACAGCCAGTGATTGGATATCCCCCCCCAGAAGATTAATGAGTCAGGCTGCCCCAAATCCATGCTCATTGGTACTTGGTTAGCTTTAGAAAATCCAGTGATACAGTAATTTTGCTGAAGAGATTAATTTCGCTGTCATGTTCAGAAGGCGAAGAAGGGAATTGTAGGAGACAGGGTCAGAACGTGTAGCACTTCAAAGCAAGTGGAAGGAATTTAATGTTTTTTTTTTTTTGTTTTTGTTTTTGTTTTTTTGAAAACTGATGATAAGCGAGCTAACAGTTTCAAGCATGCGAACGTCATGACACACAATGTGTGGTTTTTCAAGTTCACTTGACTGCTAGGCTGAGAGCACACAGAAGGGGTAAGAGCCAAGCAGAAGCCAGTGAACGGGGCTATAGTGATAGACCGGGCAAGATCCAGAGGTGCCTGGATGAGGTTGTAATAGTAAAAATGCAAACAGTGGGACAGGATGTGTGTTACATAACCTGCACTTCACTTCTCATGCAGCATCCCTGACCTGGGAATGTATAACTTCAGGCAGTAAACAAAAAAAAAGTGGATGCAATGCAAAAAAGTCTTGATTTTTTAACTTGAGCAACCTGTTCTACTTATGGAAATAGGGAATCGGAGGGAGGAAATTATTTCGGAAGTGAGAGGATTTAGAGTTGTTTCTACCTGGTTAAAACTGAGATTCTGGTGAGATATTTGTATCACCAGCTAAGCAACTGGATAATGTACGATGCTAGAGTTTGTGTTTGGAAATATTAGGCATAGGCTTGAAAATGTTGACTTAGATGTAGCATCTTGTCCAAGAGAAGAGTTAGGGTTGGTTACAATTTGTAATTAAAGTGCTACATGCTCTGACCCTGCCTCATACCATTGTCTTACTCGCCTTCTGAACATGGCTTTGAAATGAATCTGTTAAGCAAAATTACTATGTGAATGGATTTTGTAAAACTAGCCAAGTAACAATGAACACGGGTTGGGAACATCCTGATTCATTAACCCTCTGGGGGATATACTATGTCTAAATGGAGACACCCAACAGGAGAACACATTTAGAGGACACAAAAGAACCTTGAGGAATGTTATCATTGAGAGGCATTAGCAAAGAAGAAAGAGAGAGAACCATGTGAGGTAGGATGAGAGGCAGAGAATGCGGTGTTCTGGAGGCCAAGAGATGAAAGGAAGTTTTTTTTTATGAGTTTTGCTGAGATATTGCTGAAGAAGAACTCAGAGGCCAGTGGATTTGGCAGCATGGACATGTCTGGAGACCTGGATGGGAGTAAGGTCAGTGAGTGACATGGCCAAGTATGTTTTCAATGACAAAAGGAACAGCAAGGGTGAATAGGCAGACATTTCAGGGGGTTTTGTTGAGGAAAGGTGTCCAGAATTGGATTGGGAATTGTAAAAGAAAATAAGGTGAAGGTGTTTTTTATTTCATTATTTCATTATTTATTTATGTTTATTTATTTATTTTGAGAGAGAAAGAGAGAGTATGAGCAGCAAAGGGACAGAGGAAGAGAGACAGAGAGAGAGAGAGAGAGAGAGAGAAAGAGAGAGAGAGAGAGAATCCCAAGCAGGCTCCATGCTTTCAGTGCAGAGCCTGATGCGGGGCTCAGTTCCATGGACCATGACATCAGGACCTGAGCTGAAATCCAGAGTTGGACGCTCAACCAAAGGAGACACCCAGGAACTTTTTTTTTCATTTTTTTAAAGATTGGGGATATTGGGTCTTGTTTGTGGGAAGGTGAGGATAATCTTATGGAGAGGAAAGAATTAGAGATGCAGAAGAGAAATTGCATAATTGTGAAGAAAATTCGATGAGAAGGAAACATGGAGTAGGGCATATAGCATAAGAGGAGTAACTGATCTCTGGTAGAAGTAAGGACATTTATCCTTAGAAGACCAAGGGTAAAAAGTATAATTTTAGAAGCACTTAGGTGTCAATTTTGGCGGTGGGGTGATGAGCACATTTTTAACAAATGCTTTAAAAACTGTTTCCTACTTCAAAGATTGTAGACAGGAAAGCAGGCTTTTCCTGTGTCTGACCCCAGGAGGCATCTCTAGACTGTCCCTACAAAGTTGAGTCCTGGACCTCCCTCTTCAGCAGACCTGTGTCCTGTTCAATTCCCCAGCAACCAAGGGTCCAGATCCTGGGGAACTGGTGTATCCTAGCACTCCCCTAGACAGAAAGCTTGAAACCAATACACCTGTTCCCCACTTAGAATTGCACTCTTAGGCAAAGAAGTTTCTTTCTGAGACCCTATGCTTGCAGAGCCCAGGAGATCATTTGTGGGATGCCTGGACATGGGAACTATGCACCTACTTAAGCATTGCCCAAAAGTTCCTGAGCTAAGCGATACTTGCCAAAGTCATGCATGCAAACTGGGTTGGATAGTGCTGTCCTACTCCACAGCACGGGGTTTAGGCTGGGTCACCCCAATGCCTGGAGACATCCCCTAAGGATGAGGGTAAATTGTCAGAATAGACAATCATCGGGGCGCCTGGGTGGTTCAGTCAGTTAAGTGTCAGACTCTTGATTTCTGCTCAGGTCATAATCTCATGGTTTGCAGGATCGATCCCCACATCTGTCAGTGCAGGGCCCGTTTGGGATTCTCTCTCTCTCCCTCTCTCTCGCTGCCCCTCTCCCACTTGCATTCTCTCTCTTTCTCTCTCTCTCAAAATAAATAAATAAAACATTTTTTAATTTTTTTTATTTTTTTATTATTTTTTTTAATTTTTGTTTTCAATGTTTATTTATTTTTGGGACAGAGAGAGACAGAGCATGAACAGGGGAGGGGCAGAGAGAGAGGGAGACACAGAATCGGAAACAGGCTCCAGGCTCTGAGCCATCAGCCCAGAGCCTGACGCAGGGCTCGAACTCACGGACCGCGAGATCGTGACCTGGCTGAAGTCGGACGCTTAACCGACTGCGCCACCCAGGCGCCCCTAAAACATTTTTTTAAAGGCAATCATCAAGTGGTCACATTGCCTGTCTCTGTGCCACAACTTCCTTGGAGATAATGGAAGCAAACATCCACTGGAGTGTGATGGTGAGTCACTCTGAACACCAGATGGCTCAAAAGGGTGAGTCACCTACTTCCCAGGTGCTCACAGGGTCCATAGGGCACTAAAGCTGATGATAAGGCTGGCTATGTAGGAGGCACGCTAACAGGATGGGAGAGAGGACACATATTTGCCACAAGACCATAACATTCCCGGGTGGGCAGATCACTCAGAAATCCTAAAACGCCAGGGACATCTCTGGTAACAAGGCTGCCAACAATTTCATCATGTGGGTCCTTCACATAAATGCAGATGTCCTTCTGAGCCGTAAGGAGAAGAAAAAGGCAAAACCACTGAGAATCTTTGCCAAGAGGTAAGGAAGGCTACTTCCCATGAGAGTGCCAAATAAGAGAGGAATCTCTGGATCCAATGGACACATCCACACAGTTGAGTAGAATCTGGGGATGGGAGACAGTTAATTTAAAACTCTGATTGCAGGTTTAATTGTGTGAATTCAGTAACTGGGAACAGACAGCCATACCTATTTATTCCTGGATTATCTCTGATGACCACAGGCATATGCCATACAGCTTTCCAAGAAACTTCCTGACAAACTCAATGGTACCCTAGACACCAAGTAGAACCCATTTACTGAAGTTACCCAGAAACAGTGTTTCATGGTATCATGGTTACAAGAAAACTACAGGTCATGTGACCAATGCCAGGAAATGGAACTCTCTTCACCCAGGTCTCTGGGTCTAAGTGGCAGGAGAAGGGGGGAGGGGGGGTGGGGAGAGAGGAGCAAGGGGGAAGAAGGTTCATCGGCCAAATCACCACACAGGCTGCTTCCTGCAGCAGAAGCTGATGTGTCTGCTGACCCAAAAACCGGGCGCCAAAACGTGACTTTCCAGAGGAGGCTAAGGAACCAGCATCTCCTGGATCAGTCCTCATTCTGCCCATGAGTCCTGGCACCAAATGGTGCTTGCTGATGTTCCCCTGAGCACCGTACACGATACGTTGACCAAAGCACATCAACAGTATGTTCAACGTATACATCAGTGTATATATCAAATATACGCTCACTGTGTATTCTTATTGTGACCTGTGATCCATCAATACTTTCATATGTTTAATTCCCACTAACTGTATTGATAACATGTAGTAAGATTAGTTCTCAACAAAGATGATAAGACTAAAAACATTGCAATGTTCCAGCCCAGCAGCTGGAGGTCCAGAATCTATTGACAACAATCTGTCATCTCAGTGTTCAGATGCGGACAGTCATTGAGCCTTGGGCTCTGACAGTGTCAGGGCTCTGCTTCTCCTAGATGATCCATGCAGGCGAGTCTTACACCATAGTCAGCCGCATCGGCGTCCCTCAACAGTGAGGTGTGCCTGTCCTTTTTCCTGTTTAAATTTATGTTGACTTTATGTAGTTACATTTTTCTAGTAGTATGTGACCTGGTTATATTGCTTCTGGTTAATGAAGTGATCAAAATTCCTGTCTTTGGAGCTAAGTTGCAAACACATCACATGATGTTGAGACTTTTCTTCATGAACCTCAGTGAGATGGGAAGAGGCATCAAAGATGATGGATGAGTAGGAGGACCCCAGGCTCATTTTTTCCCAAGAACACAGGTAGATAACCATCCAGTCATTGTGAATACTCTGAGAAACTGACCTGAAGGCCGACAGAACAACAAACTTCACAACTGAAGGGAGAGAAGAGGTCACAAGGAAGAATGCAGGAAGTATGGAGATGTGGTTTAGGGGAGAAATGGATCACAGGAGCCATGGTCAGGGAGAAGGAGATTGGAGCACACTGAGGAACGCACACGAAGAACGTTGTCCCAAAGCCATTGGCTTGGAAAATGAGAGAGACTGAAATTCATCAGTTCTTAAAACCAGCAGGGCTTAAAGCCTGGAGTTTTAAAGGTCAGCAAGCTTGGCTGAAATAGAGCCAGGAGGGCACTGAGCTGCTCCTGGAGAGAAGGCACAGAAACAACCCTGGATCTGACAGCATGGAAACAGTGATCTGAAAAATGCCTGGGGCACACAGTGGGAGGTTATTTACTAAAACCACTTCTTTGAGAGGCAGCATTCAGAGAGCTGCCTCTCAAGGAACAAAAAAGCTAGCTGGCACCTTTCCCTCCCCTGCCCCTCAGCATAAACACAGAACCACCTGAGGGAAGCAGTTCAGCTTGGACATTAGCTGCCTAACTTGCTTAAAGCACCACCACCCTGTGCTCTGGCAGGACTGCCCTTTTCCATCAAGCTTGCCTCAGTCCCAGCATGGTAAGCCCCTCCCCTAGAAGACCAGCACAAACGCCTGCCCACACCATATCTGTCCACCAGAGAGTTCTTCAGGTCCTCGATTCTGATGAAGTTGGTGTCAGGTCTCACTTCACAAGCAGGCCAATGCACACCTAGCTAAAACTCACCACATTCAGGCCAGGGGCCAAACGTTGCTCACTGCAAGCAAGGAGAGTTTCTGCAGATGACTGGCTTGAAGAGGAGAGAGCAGCCAAACACAGTAGTAGAGTGCAGGCAGCACTCACCAGAGACACTCTTTGAAGCTCCAGGCCCTGGGCACCACATGACCTCTCTCCACAAAACCATTTCATTCAGGAACAGGAAACATAACTGGCTTTTCTAACTCAAAGAAGGCAGAGACTTAGACAAAATGCCAAGATAAAGGACTTTATCCCATATCAAAGAATAAGATAAGAACATGGCCAGAGATCCAAGCAAAACAGATATAAGTAACATGCCTGATGGAGAACTTAAGGCAACAATCTCAAGGATACTTACTGGGCTTAAGAAAAAATTGAAAGACAGAAGGGAGACCTATACCACAGAGATAAAGGACTTAAAAATCTATCAGAGGTGAAGAATGCAATAAACAAGATTGGAAAACACTTGATAAACAGCATGCTGGAAGAAGCATAGAAATGAATTATGACCCAGAAGACGAAATAATGGGAAATAATGAAGTTGAACAAAAGATAGATGAATCACGCAACACACGAATAGACTTAGGGAACTCATTTACTCGATCAAACATAGTAACATGCATATACAGGAGTCCCAGAAGAAGAGAGAGAAAGGCACACAGAAAATTTATTTCAAGAGATAATACCTGAGAACTTCCCTAATGTGGGGAAGGAAACAAACATCAAAATCAACAAAAGCAGGCCAGTACCAAAACATACTGCAACTACATTTGCAAGATATAGTGATAAAGGAAAAATCTTAAAAGCAGCAAGACAAAAGAAGTCCTTAACTTACAATGGAAAACCCATAAGGCTAGCTGGAGATTTCTCAACAAAAACTTGGCAAGCCAGAAGCAAGTGGCATGGTATATTCAAAGTGCTGAATGGGAAAAAATTTGCAGCCAACAAAGCTCTACCCAGCACACTATCATTCAGGAGAGAAGGAGAGATAAAAGGATCTTCCAGACCAAAAAAAAAACAAAAAAAAAAAAAAAAAAAAAAAAAAAAAACTAAAGGAGTTCATGACCACTAAAAGAGCCCTGCAAGAAATATTAAAGAGGACTCTTTGAGTGCAAAGGAGAGACCAAAAGTGACAAATACAAGAAAGGATCAGAGAAAATCTCCAGAAACAATGTCAAAATAAATGGCAATATATAAATAACTCTCAAGAATTACTTTGAACATAAATGGATTAATGCTCCAATCAAAAGATGCAGGGTGTCAGAATGGATAAAATCAAACAAACACCAAGATTCATCTATATGCTGCCTACATAAGAATCATTTTAGACCTTAAGTCACCTACACATTGAAAGTGAGAGAGTAGAACAACATTTATCACACAGATGAATATCAAAAGAAAGTCAGAGTAGCAATACTTAATATTGAACAAACTAGACTTTTGTTTCTGTACTGCTTTTATCCTGCTTTACTATCAATGTGTTCCCTTTATTCCATTATTTGTAAGATGTTGATAAAGATTGTCATAAATATATACATTTTTAAATGTTTGGTAGAATTGACCAGTGAAACCATGTGATCTCGGGCTTTTCTGTGCTGGGAGAATTTTGATTCCTAATTCAACTTTTATCTTGTTATTAGTCTAAGAAGATTTCCTATTTCATGCATTTAAGATTCATGATCCAAACATGGTAACTTGTGCATTTTAGGAATTATCTGTTTTTTTTTTTCCTAAGTTATCTGATTTGTTAGTATATAATGGCTTAGAGTAATTTATTATCACACTATGTATTTCTGTGATTATCTACTGCTTTCTATTTCTAATTTTGGTTTCTGAGTCTTGTCTCCAATTTTTGCTTAGTAAATGTAGTCACAGCATTGCCAATTTTGTTTATTTTTTTGGCTGTTTGCAGATTTAATCTTGTTCATTTATTTTTAAAAAATCTGGGTATTACTTTCAAAGCTGTTATTATTTATTATGCTCTCTATATTATTTATTAGTGTCTGTCATTTCCTTTCTCTACTAAATTTCAGCTAAGTGTCTTCTTTTTCTAGTTCCTTGCGGTATGTTGTTTATTTGCATTTTTTATTTTAATATAAGCATTTTTAGCATGTTTCATTCTAACATCTGCTTTTGCTGCACCCCACAGGTTTTGAAATATTGTGTTTTCTTTTTCTTTTGCTTTGATATATTTTGATTTGCTGGTTTTTTTTCATATTTGGCCCATTGCTTGGGCAGTAGTGTGCTGTTTAAGATTTGCATATTAAACAATTAATATTAACATTGTAGATTTTCCAGCTTTGATTTATTGTTGATCTTTAGCTTGTAGCATTGTGGTTGGAAACTATATTTGGTTGGTATAATTTCAGTCTTCTTAAAGGTGTAATATTTGTTATGTCTTTTTTAATGTGGTTTATTTATTTTTTTTTTTAATTTTTTTTTTCAACGTTTATTTATTTTTTCTTTGGGACAGAGAGAGACAGAGCATGAACGGGGGAGGGGCACAGAGAGAGGGAGACACAGAATTGGAAACAGGCTCCAGGCTCTGAGCCATCAGCCCAGAGCCTGACGTGAGGCTCGAACTCACGGACCGCGAGATCGTGACCTGGCTGAAGTCGGACGCTTAACCGACTGCGCCACCCAGGCGCCCCTAATGTGGTTTAACCAGGAGATTCTTCTGTGTGTACTTGAAGAAGAGGTGCATTCTATTCGTCTTGGATGAAATGTTTTATATATGTATGTATCTAAAAGATATAGATATATATATATATATATACATATATATATATATATATACACACACACCTATACAGACACACACACACACACACACACACATATATATATATATCTGTTACAATCATGTATTTTGAAGTATGCTTCAAGAAAAAATGTTTTTGTTAAAAAAATAATAATAACTTTAACTGAAGGTACTCATTTAAAATAAATAATATCGGGGCGCCTGGGTGGCGCAGTCGGTTAAGTGTCCAACTTCAGCCAGGTCACGATCTCGCGGTCCGGGAGTTCGAGCCCCGCGTCGGGCTCTGGGCTGATGGCTCGGAGCCTGGAGCCTGTTTCCGATTCTGTGTCTCCCTCTCTCTCTGCCCCTCCCCCGTTCATGCCCTGTCTCTCTCTGTCCCCAAAATAAATAAACGTTGAAAAAAAAAATTAAAATAAATAAATAAATAAATAACATCAAGGTGCCTGGGTGGCTCAGTCAGTTAAGCATCTGACTCTTGACTTCAGCTCAGGTCATGAGCTCATGGTTTATGAGTTTGAACCCTGGGTCAGGCTCTGCACTGACAGTGAAGAGCCTGTTTGGAATTCTCTCTCTCTCTCTGTCTCTCTCTGGGTGTCTCTCTCTCTGCCCCTCCCGCACTGGTGCTGTCTCTCTCTCTAAAAATAAACTTAAAGCAATAATAAAAATTTAAAAAAATAAAATAAAATGAAGCATATCAAGGGAGGTGGGGGGATGGGCAAAATAGGTGAACGGATAAAGAGTTATACTTATAATAATGAAAAACGAAAACTGAATGTACAGAATTACTGAATCACTATATAGCACACCTGAAACTATTATAATAACACTGTATGTTAACTGTACTGGAATTAAAATAAGACCTTAATTTTTAAAAGTTGGTTTTTTAATTTCGAAATGGTGGTTTGGAAATAGTTTGGAAATGAAGTTGGAAATTGTGGTTTCCATGTTTAGTCCCATTAGTAAATGTAAGTTCATTTTAGTCTAAAGGAAAATGGCTGATAGACAAAGAAACACACTCGCAGTCACACACACATACACACACACACACACACACACACACACGCACACTCAGAGAGAGAGACTGAGAGAGAGGCCTTGAGAGAGCAATCGAGGGAGACACTCAAAGGAATATACATGTATTTCACTGGATTTTGGTAAGTAAATGAACGGTGTTAATTATTCATGTAGGGCTGTACTTATGTTTATACTTTGGTACTAAAATACCATCATGATAATGAATACTTGACGATAAATAGTCCTCATGTTTTCAGAGACTAATTTCTAATTATAATGCATGTCTAATATTTTTATTGAGATAGACTTTGGAAAAATATTTGACTTTGTATAGTACCAATACATTCTTGGTGATGCATTTAATAAAAGTGTGTTGAAATCAAATAATACTAAAGCAAGTATAAAGATTATGTTTTATCAGAAAAGATATTTGGCACTTAGACCAAAATTTCCTAGGGTTATTTAACAGAATCCTATATTGTTTCAATATTTATTTCTCTGAGCCCCATTTTCTACATCATTAGCATGAAATAACTGCATTTTGATCCCCACAATCTTTTTCTCCTGCAGTGCATGATAATTATGTGTATATATATATATAGATTTATCTCATCTCTCTTCCCAATACCTCCCTTTCTCTCTCTCTTTTTCTCTCCATACTCAAGTTCAGTCATATTTTTAGTCATATTCCTATAAATCACAATTATCCCAAAAGAAAAAATAATCCAAAATTAAAATTTCCATTATGTAAAGAAATAAGAAGAACACACAGAGAGAAATATCTTTCTTTCTAGAAGAAGCCTTTGAACCAATAAAAATATTCTGTAATAGAATATTACACTCTTGTAAAGAAGGAAAATTATCCCTTTATACACAAAGAATTGGTTCATTTACTACCCATAATACTGGTCTTGATTTTGGAAACCAAAGCAAACAATGCACATTACATTTTAAACGTTATTAAAATTTGAGGTGCCTGGATGGCTCAGTCTGTTAAGAGTCGAACTCTTGAGTTTGGCTCAGGTCATGATCTCCCAGTAGTGAGACCAAGCCCTACACTGGGATTCACACTGAGCATGGAGCCTGCGTAAGATTCTCTTTCCCTCTCCCTCTGCCCCTCCCCTGCTCATGCGCACGCTCGCGCTCTCTCTCTCTCTCAAAAAAAAAAAAAGTTGTTAAAATTTAAACAATAAGATATTCAGTTGGAGGAATAATGAGCAATTATCTTAAAAGTAATGTCATGTCATTCTAGACTTTTTATAGCTTAAGACTATCATTCAGATTCAGTAAGTTGATGATGTGTCAGTCATAGAGTCCATATGTGAAAGCACTTTGGGCATGTGTTTTGTATTCTTCTTCAAACAGGAGTTAATATAATATGATTTTATTCAGAGCATAATTTTGCATCAGTGATTCAAAGAGATGCATGTCCATAACGCTGGTAAAATATTTCGTTTCATTTATTATTTCAGTGAATAATAAATCAAATGCAGTGAGAGAATATTTAGGGTATCTCATCAGCATGGAGATTCGTTTCTATTATTCTAATATATATAATACATGTAGTTTGTAATAACATATATTATATATTTACATAATAAATATCCCATTATTAACTATTAGGGGTGTCGAATGATTTCAATAATCCTTCTTTTGTCCCTTATACCTAATTTAAATATATACTTTTTTCAAAATACTTTTGCTATAATAGTATCTTGCTTAGTATTAAATTTGTATACAATTTTGGATGAATTTACTGCAACCTGGAGCTGGCTGCTGGCTAGGTTTAGAGAGAGGGCAGGTAACAGAAAATCAGAACCAATATAACTAGGGTGCATATGGATTAAACAAATATGACTGCCCTTAAGACCCTGTGCTGATCAGTCAACCAGCCTTGAGGTAAAATGCTAACAGAAATCCCATATGAATTCTCTGCTTTCGATGGTGATTTCTTCTACTTTTGAAATCACCTCATCCTGCTGTTATGTAAACTAGCTGCTTATACTACAGTCATAAGCTTCCAAAAGGACGGCTTGTTCAGGAGAGGAACAAGATGAACAAATCTATCATCTCTATTTTCTGATTACTTACTATTTTAAAAGTCAAAGTTCTTGGGGCATTGGGGTGGGTCAGTCCATTAAGCGTCAGACCCCTGACTTCAGCTCAGGTCATGATCTCATGGTTCTTGAGATGGAGTCCCACATGGGGCTTTGCGTTGACAGCCAAGGCTTTGTGTTGGAGCCTGCTTGGGATTCTCTCTCTCCTCCCTCTGTTCCTCCCCCAGTAGCACACGTGCATGTTCTCTCTCTCTCTCTCTCTCTCTCAAAATAAATAAATATTAAAAAAATAGATCTCATTTCCACTAAAACAAATCATAGTTCTTAATCATAACTTTAAAAGAAACCCCATAATACAAATATTGTAAAAACCAGTGAGGTGGGGCTTTTTGTCAGGAAGAAGTAAACACGTTCAACTTTTTGGGAAAGTATTTTGACAAGGCCAAGGAATAGCCTTACACGTGTCTACAGATTTAATCTTTTCTTTCCATTTCGTGGTTTTAGTCTAAGAAACTCTGAGAAATAGATGTGAGAAAGCAGAGGGAACAAGTTGGAGAGAGCAATTAGAAGCCATTCAATTTTCCGAGTAAGATCAGCATTTGCCCTGTTGATTTAAATTGCTCTTAAAGGGGACAGGGATTATTTTCCCTGTCACTGATTTAGTATTTACTACATTAGTAGAAAAATGACAATCTTCATAATTGACCTTAAAAAGATAAAATATAACGATTGTCTCCAAAACCTAGTTTTAGGGGACAGACCTTGAGCTTGAGGACACAAATGTCATCACGGTTTTTCCTTTCCGTTCTTTGATTTTGCTGAATAATAAATGCCGTGGCTTCTATGTCCTTCTGATCAAAACCATGTTTGATACACTCTCTGAAAATGAAAACATTTAATAAATATCAAACTTTTATGCTTCAATATTCTTTGTGGAAGTACTTAAGCATTTTGAAGTATTAATCTTGGAAGAGAGAGAAGAAATCCTGGCAACTAATTTTCTTTCAAGGTTATATATTCTTTAATTATCACTTGTCTACAGGAAATAGAAATATCTTATTTAGGGCTCCGAAGTGCACACTCAAGCTGCTGACTCCTTTTGAGAAGTCGGCAAGGTATCTCCAAAAATTCAAAGGCAGAAATTGGATTCGTTTTATTTTATTTTATTTTATTTTATTTTATTTTATTTTTTTAATGGTTTTTATTTATTTTTGAGACAGGGAGAGACAGAGCATGAACAGGGGAGGGTCAGAGAGAGGGAGACACAGAATCTGAAACAGGCTCCAGGCTCTGAGCTGTCAGCACAGAGCCCGACGCGGGGCTCGAACTCACGGACCGCGAGATCATGACCTGAGCCGAAGTCGGCCGCTTAACCGACTAAGCCACCCAGGCGCCCCGGATTCGTTTTATTTTATATATTGTATGAATATGACCATGAGATGCTATGTGTATTCATTCATAAGAGGGAAAGGAGTAGCTTGATTCAGGTTAGACCCTGTGTTGGATAGACTCTTTTTTCTGGATAGACAAGGGTTTCGGGGAGGAAAGCGACGTTAAATAGGCCTTCGCTTGACATACGATGTTTAACCTGTGACTCATGAACTAGAGGCTGATGTGGTCAGCTGTGTTTGGGGAATATGAGAATCAATAAAATGAACGTGGTCCTCCATCGTCTCCTGAATGCACCCTTTCTTTTCCGTCTGTCCCACCGTTGACTTGGTTTAGGCTCTCATCAGCTTTCCCTGCCCTAACAGAATGGTCTCCTAACTGAAGTTCTCACAGCCATTTTCTCTCTCTTCAAGACACTCTCCGCCTCAGAGTTGTCTATGCTGTTTTGCCATTTCTAAAACATGGACAAATCCACTGTGTCCCAGAGAACTGAAATCGCATGCTCTCTTTGCCTAAACATATTTATCCAAAGAAAAGTTGGCTCCCCAAGGTAAGTGGCCCCTGGGGTACTGAGAGTTTCTATTGTATAGAAGCACACTTGACCAATGCAGAAACTACATGAGGACCAGACACATAGCGATGATCTCATGTGGTTAGACTAAGCGGAAACAATGTCCCGTTTGTTGGAGGGTGACAGGTAGCAATCTTTTTTCTCAAAAAACTCAAAGATCACTAACCCTTCCGCGGGCATTGTTAACAAAGCCAGCCAACATTCACTGAGCACTGCATATTGCTATTTCAACTAATTCGATGTGCTATTTCAATTAATGCTGACAATAATCTTAGGAGGTAGGTGCCACTATTCACCCTAATTAAGAAACAAGGAAACTAAGACACAAACGCAAGAGTCTTTCCTCCTAGACAATCCAGTGAATGTTGCAACCAGGATATGATGTGAAAAAGTCTGACCCCAGATCTGAAGCCTCACCTCCCGATCGGTCTGCTAGATTCAACCTAGTCTGTAGCACTTCTACCTTCTTTCTTTCCTTCCCCTTTCCTCCTTCCTACTTTCCTTCCTTCCTCCCTCCCTTCCTCCTCCCTTCCTCCCTTCCTTCCTTCCTTCCTTCCTTCCTTCCTTCCTTCCTTCCATTTCTTCCCATAACCCACAGCCAACCAACCCTGGCAACTCCAAATGCAGGGCTGAGTGCATGACATTGAAAGTACTTGACTCATTCACCAGACCTGACTCCAATATACACAGCTTCAGCATGTTCTAGCCATAAAAATGGGAGATAGTTTGGCCAATAGAATGACAGAGAAGCATTCTGGGAAAGAAGAAAGCTCACCCTTGGGGATTTGAATCCATCAACCCACCCGTGAGTCTTTTACTTGCTAGCCTATTAAGCTTACTTATTAGCAAATATTTAAATGAGTGGGTCAGGCTTCAGCCACTTCTAGACAAACTATGCTTATTTATACGTGGGTGATTTGGCAAACGCTTTCTGGGAGATGAGCAAAATAAGCCTGTTACTTCAATAAAAATAACTTGCAGTATGGTTGAAGGATGATAAAGTTTGAGCTTAGAAGCAAAAGTTAAAATTTGGAAAATTTGTCTCTGCCGTCACGAGTTTGACAAATTCCCTGCACTTAAAGACTCTTCTGCTCAGTCAGTGGTGATAGTAACAAATGTGTGGTTTTTTTTTTTTTAATTGTAGAATGAAATGTGTCAACACTTGGAGGATGTGAATAATTGAGTGCACTAATACTTTCCAAATGACCAATGCATAATTAGTAAAACATGCATGGATAAAAGATTCATTCAAAGTGACAGACAGATCAATGGATTTTAATGTATCATCGTATAAAGCATTTATTATGGTTTTAGTTGCAACTAACGTCTGAAAAAAAAAAACCCACCATGTTTTAACATCAAAGAAAAATATCCCCCATGATTTGAAATGGCCACTAAACTACGATAGGTCGTTTGAATCTGGATTTTCATCATATAATTCAATCAAAACGCAGATTGAATGTGAAACCAATGTGAGCACGCAGCTAGCTTCAGGGAAGCCGAACATGAAAGAGATTTGCAAATACGGAGGGCAAGTCCATCCTCCTCCTTATTCATAGTTATTTTCATGAAAATACTACATTGATTATATTACCTGATGGCTTTATCATCCTTTTATATTAATGTATAGACATTTATATTTTCTACTTTCTAATTTTTAACTTCTCATAAGGAAATGAACTATCTGTGGGGTTGGTTGTCTTTGGGTTTTGAGAATGTAATGAGTTCCAACCTCCAGAATTGAGAACACAACTTTCTGAAGTTCGTAAGGGAGTAAGTTCATAACTTAGTTGTTCCCTATGGTCACCAGGGGATTCTGACGGTGCAGACAGCCTGGGGAGGGGTGACAGGCTTGCTGAGAGAAAGAGAGGGAGGAAGAGATAGAGGGGGGCGGAGAGGAGAGATTGTGTTAGCAACCCATAGTGATCAAGTTAATCCTACAGACCAACACCTTGCCATGTGATCACTCCCACATTCAAAATCCCATCTATTTGGTAATTTTTCTCTAATTTTTAATTTCACAATTTATGAAACCTCTTTCCTTTCCAACTTCTTTTTTTTCTTTCTTTTTTTTTTTTTTTTTCCATAACGAAATGCAGTCTAATCCTTTCCCACATGGCCAGCCAACTGGTTCCTGTGGAGTCAGTCCTGCCTGAGGAGCATAGAAGCCCTGTCCACGCTTTCCTGACGGAACCCTCCTGGGTAACTTTTTACCTTCTTTCACTAAGTGGGACTATTTAACCTTTCTAAGTGATTCAGGTTTCTCTCGCACCTTTGGGGGGGCTTTCTCATTTCCTCTTTGTCTCTGTATCCTATTTACTCTGTAATTTCTTGGTGAATTTTGAAAAACCGTGGAAGAAACAGGTTTTGAGACTTTGACATGGATTTTCTGCAGACGTGTTGAGACTTTGCGACGTGTGTAATCCAGGCTCTTTTATTTTTCAGATGCAAACACCACAGCTGGGAGAAGCTCCGTGATTGGGATCGTGTGACATATGGGTGACAAGGCAGTGTCACCGCCACTGTGCAGGGCCCCATCTCCTCAGGCAGGGTGTTTTCCCTGTGCCCCTTCTCTGGGGGTGGGCTCCTGGATCGTCTTAGTTCAAGGCTGTGTCCTTTCTCCATTCGTGGGAGGGACTCTCTCGTTATTAGTACAGTGGCTCGATTGTCCTGCAGGCACAGTAAACTTGCTCTGAGCTATAGCTTCTACAGCTTATACTTTAAAAAGAAAAAAAAAATTCTTTTCAGTTTAATTTTGAGAGAGAGAGCGAGCCCGATGAGGGGCTCAAACCCATGAACTCCGAGATCATCACTTTAACTGAAATAGTCAGATGCTTAACTGACTGCACCACCCGGGCGTGCCTCGACAGCTTCCATTTCTACAGCTTACCGCGGATCACGTTCCAAGTGGGTGAAGTCAGCGAGGCAAATGTCTAACTGCAACAATAGTTTTCTTCAAAGATCTGTTTGCCACTGAAGGCAGATTCGAAATGTCAGTATCTTTATTTTTAGGATACTATACATTAGTGGTGACCGTAAGGAAAGGAGAAAGACAGCATCACAGCGTTGCAGTTCTCAGAATGGCAGAGGATCCAAGAATAACACCCGTCTTCTCAAAAAGAAAAGAAAAGAAAAAAAAAAAAAAAAAGATTGGGAGGAAATGGTTAACCAGGTCTGTGTTAAGAAAGGAAAAAGCAAAGCCCAGTGACAAAATGAGGGTCACTGGTATAGGGACAGCTTTCCAACAACAGCTCACCCGGCAGGGATGCCACGGAGGGAGGGGGAAGGGGGAGGGGGTGTAGACAGATAATAGGAGTGCCGGGTGGCGGAGTGGGGGGTTGTAGAGAGAAGGAAGGAAAAGAAAGCTGAGTAAGGGCAGAGAGTAGAATTGACTCCTGTGATGGCAGACGGTCTCTTAGAATTGCTGGATATAAGAAGCTCCCTATACTTGCTGGGCAGAATGAGCAAATATCATGTGATCATCAGGGCCAGTCACCAGTGGGAAGGAGATGCTCGCTACCTCTCCCCTGGTGTTTGTAGACTGACATATGGATAAGGGACTGTCAAAGGGAAGTGGGTTACCCCTTTTCATGATCCTTCCCAATGCTTCCGTGGAAGTGGATGAGCGTATTGTTGCTCACTGTCTATCCGCTGTCCTGTCCACAGTCTCTTGGAAGCACTGACCAATAGAGGCTTTTTAAGACTTAAGTGTTAAACCTTCCTAGGCCATGCAGAGCAGGCACAGGGCGTGGCGTAGAAAAGAGGCATCTGTATTACTCGGAGAGGGTGTGTGCAGTGGGGACAGGCATGAGCCAGGGTAGGGGCAGAAGCCAGGCTCTGGGTTTCTGTGGGGTAAGAGCGATTTTGCTAATAACTAGTCTTATGGTAACTCTTAGTAGATTTCCTTGTGAAAAACACTACTGACTCAGATTCCTGTCTCCAGCTTCTGCCAACAAATCAATGGCCCCAGTTCTAGGTCTGGGAAGAATGAATGACAATTCCCAGGACAAGTCTGATTATTGGAGTTAAGTAGAAAGAAAGCACCAGGGAAGGTAGGTGAAGGAAGAGGACTGCATTAGTGCTGAAGCCACTGGACCTCATCCTGGGCAGTCCTATTCTTATATGTGGGTTTGCATTGTGACCTTCAAGGACCTCCATCATCTCAATTATAAAATGCTATCAGTTGTATTAGTTTTCCTCCGGCTTCCATCACAAACTACGATATGTGGATGATTTGGAATAAAAAAACTTGTTGTCTCACAGCTCTGGAAGCTAGAAGTCCAAGATCAGGATGTCAGTTCCTTCCGAGAGCAAATCAGTTCCATGCCTCTCCTCTGTGGTTCCTTGTTTCTGGTGACTTTTTGGCAATGTTGGGTGTCCGTTGGCTTGTAAATGCATCATCCGGATCTCTGCCTTCATCTTTACATAGTGTTCTCCCTCTGTGTGTTTTTGCATCCAGATTTCCCCTTCCTGTTAGAAGAACAATCATATTGGATAACGGGATACCCTCCCCCGGATTGCCTTATCTTAACCAGTTACATCTGCGACGACCCTGTTTCCAAATTAAGTCACATCTGGAAGTACGGTGGTTAAGACTTCAACACATGAAGGAGAGGCCCCAGTTCAACCCGGGATGCTAATATGAAAAATAATCTCTCTGAATTTGGTAAGGATGAAAGTACTTGGCCTATAAATGGTCATATAAACAAGGAGGTCAACAAATGAGGTCCATTGTGTGAACATTTATCTGTAAAACGAAGTCAAAGGTACTGACTTCTGAGTGTTGTCACTAAGATTTAATGTCCCAATGCGTCATACAATACTTCTTAGTGTCTACCAATCCAGGCCTAAGCCGGCATCTGATCCAAAAGTACGAAATGGGATTGTTAAAATTCCTAGTACATGCTCTCCTAGTAGGTGTGTGTATATTTTGCTTCTGATCTACTAAGCTACAAACTTCATGTTCCTAACAGGACACTACGTTTCACAGTGAAATTAATGTCAGGCTTTACTGGCATGATAGAAATTTCTCTGACTTTTCCTTCTAGGATTGCACGTTTCTCGTTAGTGAGCCAAGGACTTGACACTCCTATGTAGGGGATGCCCTAGGCCAAGCCCAGCATATTTGTAAGCATGCAAAGCCATGTGCATAGGTTTCGGGAGGGATATTTTAATTAAAAGTATAGATTTATATTTTAGATGGATGAACTGAAAATGTCATGTGTCTCAAAGAGTCTGTCTGCTTTTATTATAATTCTGTTTGCTGATGTGCTGTCGTATGCCTTTTCCTGATATAAATCCTTTTCCTGATGTAAAAATGTCTGATTTGTAAGCTCATTTAGGTTCTCTTTGATGGCGATTTTGGTCAATGCATTCCATATGCTTATTACAAAACGTTTGGAAATGTTATGTCTAAATTCTTTACATATTTGGAACCATCATTATTTTTGTACCATGGATTGTCAGTTTCATACCCATTGAAAAAGAAGTCACGTTTTCTTTTCTTCAAAAGAAATTCCTTTTTCTTAATATAATCTGGTATCCACCCCCTCCCCGCAAATACAACCAAAGAAAAGTTTTCCCCCCTCTTTAAGGCCTACAAGAATCTTCTGCTACTAATATTTTTACTATTAAATATAGCTTCTATTGTTTCAGGCTGTATTGAGGAAGTCCATGGTCAATGTTCAAAGTGGATTAAGACCAGTATAGAGGGATACAAAAAAGTGAGCTTCAATCTACACAGAGGGGTGGGGAAGCAGGGGGTCAGGGACTGACTTTAAATCACACACAGGAACAAGTCTCAATCCCGCACTTAATTCAACATAAACGTAACAGCAGCATGAGTTGGTGTTGGCCACTAGCACCACTATCACTAACTCAAATGGGAATACGCTTGGGAAGGATTTTCCCATTTTACGATAAAATGGGATCTAAAAAATTTTTTTTCATCATATGTAGCCAAAGAAAATAATTTGGATTTTCAGTATTTGTTTTGACATCTTTATATTAATAATAATGTACGTCTGTCATTTTAATTTATTTCTTAAAACTAAGCAATTAGTAGGAGCTTCACACGGCCCCTCTGTCCACCTTTAAAATACTTTAAGCGAACGTCACATTTAACATAAATAAATCCTAACCAATTGGGAAATTTCTGTACTTGATATGAGTTGAAATGACCGATAAAATGCCTGGGAAATTGTTTTAAATCACTGAAAGACACCAGGTGTTTCATTAAGGTTAGTTTATAAAGATAAATGCTGTTTAGGTAATTGAGGAAAGGGACACTGACCTGTTTAGCATACGTACGTTTGATCTTTTTAAAAAAAAAAAAAAAGTCAAACTATGATTGCATAGATAGACAAAATGTACAGCTGGTAACTTCATTTATATTTGCAACCCAAGAAGTACGATGTTTAAACATGTGGAGAGATAGACGAAATTCATAATGAAGACTCTCTATTATCACTAAGTGAGAGAATTGCTCATGTTTTAAAACTAATTTACTTTTTCTGGTGTTTTTACTGACTGCTTCCGTTTGTTTTGGCCTGTGAATATATTTCAGATCGTATTCAAATGGTTTCAGAACGATAAGTGTAAATAATTGACCTTTTGCTTTTTATCCTGGTCATGCTGCCCCACAGCTTCTATCTATCGGACAGAGGTCTGTAAGCACGAACCATTTCTCTTGACCACTTCTTGATCATTTCTTTAGAGCCTGTGGTTCTCAACACGTGACACTATTGCCCCCTCCGGGGCATTTCGCATATGGAGACATTTTTGGTTGTCACCGCTGTGGGAGGATGCTACCGGAATGTCGTGGATATAGGTCAGGGACGCTGCTAAACACCCTACAATGCACAAGACAGAACCCCCTCCCCCCCAGATAGTTATCTGACCCCAAATGCCAATAGCGTCAAGATTAAGAAAATCTATAGCAAGTCATTCTAAAATTACATTGCAAATTATTACAATAACGTTGCACTCCTGTAGTGGCCCCTTGTTCCTACATTTATGCCTATTATCTTCCTAAGCGATTGATTGAGTTTGGCATTTCATAGGGAGTGTGTACCTGAAAAATCCAAAAAAAAAAAACCAAACAAACAAAAAATGCTCTAACCAATTGTCTACACAGGTCTGCACCTCAATAAATCAATATTCTATGTATAGCATGAACATGTGTCTTAACTAACAATTTTCATTACTGTTTTGTGCTGCTGACATCATCTGCTTTTCTGATCATTATTTTCAACTCTTTCTTGCCCTTGATAATTCATGACATCATCTCAGAATATGTCACAAAACAGTAGCAGAAATTTTTGTTAATTTCATGGCTGTTTCAACCATTTGGTTTTTTCCCCGATGCGGAATGGCGGACGTATACACGTGAACTAGGTGAAAAGGCTTAATGGGTACAGTGGGTTTAACAACTACAATGGTGATGATGATGATGATGATGATGGTGACAATGACGACGATGATGAAAGCAACAACGATGAGGACGAAGATGAAGAGGACAACGATGGCAATGATGACAATGATAATGGTGACAACTTAAGCTGTACTACTGTAACTAACATTAATTTTACACATAATAAGGGACACTCAGAGTGGTGAGAACTTAGCACATTTAAATGTGGGGAGGTTGAAAAAATGTCCATTCTAGTCTTCCCGGATTGAAGCTCCTCATGGCCATTTTCCTTTCAGTCTCACTTACCCCCTTGGGCTGGCCGAGAGTGAGTATTAGGTGAATACTGATAAAGTGAACACACGCTTGATGAATTTCAACTCATTTCAGAGACTTGTAGTAAATCAAGTAACCATCCGTTCATTTTATGTGCCACTCATCCGGTTCCACGTAGAGCCCCGGTCAGTCCTATTCACAACTCACTCTACTAACATAGTGCCCGGAACGTGTCAGTCTCTTTAAAAATACTTCTTGGGGCGCCTGGGTGGCGCAGTCGGTTAAGCGTCCGACTTCAGCCCGGTCACGATCTCACGGTCCGTGAGTTCGAGCCCCGCGTCGGGCTCTGGGCTGATGGCTCAGAGCCTGGAGCCTGTTTCCGATTCTGTGTCTCCCTCTCTCTCTGCCCCTCCCCCGTTCATGCTCTGTCTCTCTCTGTCCCAAAAATAAATAAACGTTGAAAAAAAAAAATTAAAAAAAAAATTTTTAAAATACTTCTCAATGAAGAAAGGAACAAAAATTTGAACTAATGATCCTATCCATCTACCATTTTAACAAGAACAGTACACATGAGACTAAAAATGAAGTCATGGGCCAATGCCACAATCTGCGTCCAAGAAGTTCACTTTAAAAAATTGTTTCAGAAGGATAAGGGTGCCTTGGTTCAGTTGGTTGAGCATCCAACTCTTGGTTTTAGCTCAGGCGATGATCTCACTGTTCATGAGTTCAAGCTCCGTATGGGGCTCTGCGCTGAAGACACAGAGACTGCTTGGGATTCTCTCTCTCCCTCTGTCTCTGCCCCTCCTCCCTGCTCAGTCTCTTTCAAAATAAATAAATAAACAAACAAAAATTGTTAATTGTTTAGGAAGGATAAATGCCATCCATAGAAGACTCATCATGAGCGTGTGGCTGCATACTTTTGGACAATTTTAATTTTCTATGTTATCTATGTATCATCTATCTATCATTCTATCTATCCATCTATCTATCTATCATCTACCTAGTCTCTGTCAATGCCTCCTGGCTACACTGATAGAATACATGAAGGACTGTGAGTTGTTTCACCTCTTCAAAGTATTATCTGTGCCAGATCTCTTTTTTTCTGGTGAAAACCTTAACAAGCGCTAGGTATTATAATTTATAAGAAGGAGAGTCAAATGCCATTTCTCTTTGCTTGTTAAAGGGACAGATTTTCATCAACAATTTCTTATTATTACCCGCCATCTGTGTGATGGCTTTGCATAATTACCTGCATACCGTGTCTTTGATAGGCCGTATTTCTGATAAACAGAAAATAAAATTAAGCTCTCATATGAGATCCATTACCGAGGAAGCTTGGAATAAATATAGTAGATTTAATTTTTCCCTTTCACAAACCTGACAAGGCAGCTGCTGTTAGGCTCACTTATGAATCTTTGTTTAGAATGAAATTCCAAATGATGAAGCATCAGCCTTTAATGACAAAATGTGCTATATGGTCAATTGGAAAGGAAGTGTTTCCCAGGCTTCTGTCTTAGATGCATCAAGAATTAAAAGAATATGAGATAATTGAGAATGATAGATAATCGTTTTGTGCCACTGAATTTTAAATCAACACCTGGGTTAGGCACGGGGAGTAGCATCTGAAGCCAAGTACGTTCAAGGAAGTGTTAGCATTTGCTTTTAATATTCATAAAGTTTTTACATTGAAGCTTTACAATATGTTCGATCACAGGTGGCACTTTAGGAAATTATGTCATATGATGGCAAATCAGCAGGTGTATGACTATTAGCATGCCAAATGAGACCGGGCACAGGTATAATACTCATCTTTGAAAGAAAAACAGCAAAATATATATTCAAACTGGATAGATAGATAGATAGATAGATAGATAGATAGATATTCCTGTTATAGGAAGGGAAATAGCTAGGACACTATTGTCCACAGCAATATAATGTCATAAAATTAGTTATGTTGGAGATACATGGAACAAAATCACAGAGTTTAACAAAGGGAAAATAGCATCATCAATGTACGAAATGGGCACATCCTAAGGGTTCAGCTGTATGAATTTTGGTAATTCTTTACATTCAAGCAACTGACACCCTACTATATTGAGCATTCCAACACCTCGGATGATAATTGCCTCCCCTTTTAATGCACCCACCCAAAACCTCTTTTTGATTTGACACTAGAGTTGTGAAAGTATGTGGACGTTATATAATGAAATAACCAGTACATCCTTTTGTGTGCCCAGTCTCTTTTTTTTTTTTAATTTGTTTTAATGTTTATTTATTTTTGAGAGAGAGAGAGAGAGGGACAGAGCATGAGTAGGGAAGGGGCAGAGATAGAAGGAGACACAGAATCTGAAGCAGGCTCCAGGCTCTGAGCTGTCAGCACAGAGCCCAACACAGGGCTCAAACTCACGGACCCCGAGATCATGACCTGAGCCGAAGTCAGATGCTTAACCGACTGAGCCACCCAGGTGCCCCCCAACCAGTCTCTTTCCCTTAAAATGTCCTCATTGAGATTCATCCACACTACTGCGTGGATCTGTAGCGTGCTCATTTTTCTTGCTGACTGGTAGTTTATTACATGGGTCTACACAGGGGGTTATTGTTCCTGTTTCTGCTTTAATCTAGTTTTCTACTGATAGACAGTTGGATTCTGTCTGCTTTGGGGCTCTTATGAATTAAGCTGCTATGAGTCTTTTCTGAATAAGTCATTTTTATGGACATATGTTTTCATTTACCTTGGATATGTGATTAGGAGTGGAACTGATACGTCATGTTGCCTGTATGCTCAACTTCATAAAAGAGTGTGAGCCTGCTCTTCAAAGTAGTTGAACTATTTGATACTCCTGCCCGCAAAATATGAAAAGTGTCAGTTCCTCCTCATTTCTCTAACATTTAACGTTTTTGGTCATACTTTGTTTTTAGTTCAGACATTCCCATGAGTGCAAAACGGTAGCTCACTGAAGTTTTAATTTCTATTGTTTTGATAAAGGAATCATCAATAATAATGTTGATCTTTTCGCTCGTACATTGGCTCTCATGTTATACATCTTTTTTAATTTTTTTATTATTATTTTTTTTTTGGTGAAGCAGATATGTCTTTGACCATACATTTAAAAAAATATTTTTTAATGTTTATTTTTGAGAGAGACAGAGACAGAGTGTGATCAGGGAAAGGGCAGAGAGATGGAGACACAGAATCCGAAGCAGGTTCTAGGCTCTGAGCTGTCAGCACAGAGCCCGACGTGGGGCTCGAACTCAAGGACGTGAGATCCTGAAATGAGCCGGAGTCAGGCGCTTAACTGACTGAGCCACCCAGGCGCCCTTAAAAATAATTTTTAAGGTGAAGTTAACATAACATAAAATTAAGCATTTAAAATTGAACACCTTGGTGATATCCAGCACATTCACCACATTGTACACAGCATCTCCCTGTCATTCCAAAGCACCTTGATCAACGCAAATCAAACCCCATACCCACTGAACAATGCTCCCGCTCACCACCCATCCTAACCCCTTGCCAACCCCAATCTGTGTGTTGTCTCTATGGATTGATCTAGTCCAGATCTTTCACATAAATTGAATTATATAATGTGTGACCTTTTGTGCCTGACCTTTTCCCACTAGAATGCCCTTGGAAGGATGTAAGGGTATAAATAACAATATTTTGGAGGTTTTCCCATGTAGCCGCATGTATCACTATTGCATTTCTTTTTATGGCTAAATGATAGTCCATCGTATGTATACAACAGTTTGCTTATCCATTCATTTGCTTTTGGACATTTAGGTTATTTTAACCTTTTGGCTATTATGACTGGTGCTGCTACAAGTACGTGTGTATATGTACTTATTCAAGTTCATGTTTTCAATCCTTTTGCGTATATACCTGGGAATGGAATTGCTGCTTTATAAGAAAATTCTACATGTCACTTTTTTTTATTGTGTCATTTTCCTTTCCACTGTGGATTTTTGGAATTCTTTAAATATTTTACATAGAAGTTCTTTGTCAAACAAGCTGCAAATATATTTTCTCACCTCTGGCTTCATTCTATCTTCTGATACATACAGACTTTGGGCTCTCAACGAGTCCAGTTCAACTTTTTTTTTTTTTTTTTTTTTTTTTTGCTGTAACATGGGTCATACTATATGTGTGACAGGTGGCTTGAGGAAAAAAGCCCTTTACAAAATCTGTTGTACTGCAAGCCATAATGGAATGAGTACCAGGATGCTGGGTAAAGCGGTTTCAAGTCTCCTGATCCAGAAGTGTCGTAAATGGAAAGGAAATGACGATGGTTTTTACTTTCGGTACATGGGACACTAGCAGCTGTGGTGGTTTCCTTTTCAAGACAATTTTTTTTTTTTTAGTTTTATACCTTTATTTGACAATCAGTGCAGCTACGTCTCATCCACAGTAACTGCCTGTAGGTTTTTGAAACTGGTGACAGGTACATAGTTGACCAATGCATACAGCTCGTTTGGTGAATCTGCCTCCTTGTTACATTTTCTGGACAATCACACCTGGATATGGTCTGGAACGTTCCTCGTCCCATTGGCCCAGACAGCTTTGTTGGGCCCGGCGTCATTGTGCACATCTGGAGCTCCCATATTCTCAAAGGCAGATTTCCAGATTTGTGTGTCTGAGGGGCACGTTTCTTGAAAGCCACTCCTTGGATGTCTTTGAGAATGCTGATGGTGTCTCCTTTGGTCACTACCTCGTGGATGACAGGATGGCCCTTCTTCTTCCCACCTTTCTTTGCGAGAGCCATTCTGCCAGGCCCTGATGGGAAAGCTTTCCTAAGCATGGTTTGGGGCACTACTCTCTCAAGCTCAATTTCAGGCCTTGCCCTCTAATACCCCTCCCCAACTCTGTGAGTTATCTAACTACTTTCTTAAAAACCATCCCAGCATAATCCAGATAAACCTGTACGTCCTGCAACAAGAACTTTGACTAACACACCAAATCTGGATTTCACATTTTTTTTTTTATTGCCAACTTGACAGGTCCATTATCTGATGTTGGATTACTTTTTATATTTCTGATTATTGAGAGAGCCGTCTTTTAATATTTTGTTGGCCTATTTTATTTACTGTTTTGTGAATTTTATACCCTTTGTCCACGTTTGAAAAGGATTTCTTCACAGTTTTCAAAAAAGGGTGGAATATATCAGGTACCCATCTACCTCCTTCTACCAATTAATGTGTTCATTCTTGTGGCCATCACCCATTTAACCAGAGCCACAATCAGTACAGGAACAGGGAAAGGGCTGGTCTGGTTATTTTTCGCCTACCCTTAGGACTTAGGAGAAACGTGATTGGAATGGCCTTCTCCGAGGTAGTGCTCCCTCATTACCATATCTAACCTAAGTATTCCCTTGTTTTTCTCTATTGTAGCATCTTCTCAGAACCAGCTACATAGTTTTCAGGGTCCAGTGCCGAGGGGGAATACAGAGCCCCTTGTTGGAAAATCATTTACAACTTCGAAGATGCCAGCAGAGCTGGGCCTTCTAAACAATGGACCCTGAACAACCACGCAGGCTGTGCACTGACCAAGCTGGCCCCGCCTCCTCTTCACAATGTTTTCCGGAACTTGGCATTGTGATTATCATTATAATAACTGACCGTAACTTTCTTGTTACGTTTGTTTGATTTCTAGAAGACTCCAAGATCCATGACGACGAGCACCATGTGTTCCACTTCTCCTTTCGCATCAGCATCCAGCCCGATACTCGATGCAGGAAGTTGAAGACTCAGTTCTAGTTGATTAAACGAATAACCAAAAGAGTGGACAGACCAACTGATCTTTATGTTGTAATTTCAACATTCCAGTTGTAATTAAAACTATAGAGAGAAAACCAAACAATTCTGTGTAGCAACGAGGAAAACCCTACCACTCTTGCTTAATGGGAAACTCCCTCACCCTCCATGGTGGTTCTAGGGGTCTCATCCAGAATGAGGCCACAGAAGACTCAGGTTTTGCACCTGATGTGCATTTAGACCCACAGCATTTTACCCAATCAAGGTTAGCAGTCTGGGATAATAGGGAGGAACATCTGATGAAGGGCTCTTAACCAGATTTTGACTTGATTCATTTCAGTTTACTTCCTGATATTCAAGACCCCCCTCCCCAGTCATTAGTCCGTGCATATTGTGTACATAACTTACACTCATAGACTCTATTGGTCCACAGAACATCAGCAAGTATAGAAGGTGTACAACATAGAATTGGTGTGCATCCCCTTTCATGACACTACTATAGGTATGGTTTGCTCAGAATCGCTCATCATAAAAAAATAATGTTTAATTATTCAAATTAAGACACTTGCGACAAAACAACATTTTTAACATGCACATCAGGTCTTTCTCGTAATTTCCTTGGCTATAATACGAAAGATCACTTTATCTTGAGTAACTTTTTTTCAAATTATAACATCTTCTTGATTAGAAAAATTTTAAAGCATTGATGATACGCTATGTTTACTATCTATCTGACCCAGTTATGCTAACTCCTGTGCAAAATAATCACTCAGCTCTGCCCTCATTATATTTATCCACTGTAATACTTGTCATATGACGGTTTCTTTATAACTATTCTCCTAAAATTGCTCGGAAACCTCAAAGCCCTTTTCCATCGGGCCTTATCATTTTATCTCATCTGTAACTTCCAAAATCTATCCTCACGTATTTCTTTTTTTTCCCCCAACTTCTCAAATTCTGCCTTTCCCTGAATTGATCTGCGCCAGAGAAATGAAAGAGGTCTGAAGTCTTATTGTTCACTCAGACAAATATGAAGACAAGAGTAGACAAAATTCAGACTGTATACATCACTCTTTTTTTGCATCTCAAACCTTTTATGATTTTTTTTCTATTCCGGTGAAGTTAATACGCCTCTGAAACTACTTAATTGGGGGACATGATACGCTTTTATATGGTACAAATAGCATTTTTTAAACTGCTCAGAGACTTTATGTTTAATTAATCTTTTGCAGCTAAACAAAGTACAAAATTTCCCAACATAAATACATATTTGATGGCAAGAAAGGGAGTAGATAAAAGTAAGATCACGCAATTACTGAAAAATCGCACCCACATATAAGGGAAAATAAGCAATTGTCTTCATTTACCAATATTAGTATCTCCTTGGTGTCTGCCCTAAAAAGTAAAGAACAGCTAGCATGCAACATGGAACCTTTTATTTACACAAGGCAAAACCCAGCACATCCTCGTGCTCCTTCTATTCCACTCTTAACTTGGCTTCATAGAAAAATCTTACCACCAAGGGAAAGATCACCACACTGTGTTTCCCTCTGGGGAACAAGTTGATCACTAACCACAGACATTTTTGAAAGCCAGGCTTCCGTATTCACAAACTGCCTCTTACCTGCCAAATATAGTTGATTTCTACCAGTCGAGGCAGGTGATGGAGTCCAATTTCGGTGCCGTTCCTTTCCAAGGCAATGAGAAATAGGGGAAGAGAGCAGCTCTCTCCCTTCTTTGCTAATTAGAATGAAAATGAAGGCTTCCTTTCTCCATTTCAAATGACACCATGTTCAGCCTGCTGAATAAGTCCTTTATTGTAGACACTCAATGGAAGAGCAATTCAATTCCGTGCTATCAAGAGGGAGTCAAGGGCATTGTCACTGATATTCAGAGTAACAAGGTAACCTATTTTCACAAGAAAGGTCACCCGAAAGACAAACAGGGATTTGAAAAACAGCCTGAGATTCTGAAGACAGTGATCACACAATTGGATGGTGGTTGGGATCCTGGTGCTGGTTTTGTTTGCTTGTTTGTTTGTTTGTTGGAACAAATTATTTTTCTAAGAAGTCCAGCTATATTACAATTCAAATTCTAAGAAAGACCAAGAAATACCCTTATGTTTTTTGTGAGGGTGAAATAAACAGACCAATTTGTAATAGTCTGGAAAATAATTTAGCATTATTTAAAATAAATGAATCTGTTATACAAAACAAATGAATAGACAGAGACATGAAATATGGAATTTGTGCAAATATGAATGCAGCCCACACACATATTTAGAGGCTTAAGTCATGATACTTAGATGTTACCATTTTCCTAGACCTAAATCAGAAAAAACAAAGCAGTGTATAGTGGGAATGGAGGTATTTGAGATGGAAAGAGAAAATTGGAGTCAAGAAAAATCCCTTTCCTAAATACATTTCTCTATTCGTGTGCATGTAGGTGCTGTGGTGAGAAAAAAATTTGGGGGGGAGTATAATGCTACTTTTTCAAATGAAGTCATGTTAGTTCATTATGTAAGTGTGAATTTCCTCTACTTAGATTAACCTAAGACTTAGAAGAGAGGGAAGATAAAAAGAAAAAGAAGAAAGCAGGGAGATGGGTCCACAGCACTGAGTTAGTATCTCAGATCTTCCTTCTTTCATTGAGGCATCAGTGACTTCGAGCCAAACACAAACTCCCCTTCTCCATAAATCCCGGGCTATTTTGTTTCCAGGTCTCCTGTGTGGCCCAGGATACTGCACTATAGGCGTTGAAGCTTCTCCAACGCCGACTGCTGTCAAGCTTAATTACCTCTACCTAAGATCAACTGTCTAAAATGCGTAAGTCCGGAAGTAATTTGCTGGATTTAGTATTTCTGTCCATACACTGGCATGAAACTGTTAAATCCACCCTAGTTATAAACGTAATTCTAGGCATCAATGTTTTACCTTAGGGAAAACCAAATGCATTGTCAAAATAGGGATGTCTGAGGATCAGTGGTCATTCCTCGTATACCTGGTAAAGATGAGGGCCAAACATAAATGTCGGCTATTTCCAAATAAAACACGGGTTGCGTTCCAAAAGGGACATTGTTTTATGCCCTGCCATCTGACCCCATGCTGCCTTGTGTAAACTCCCTTCCCAACCTTGGCCCTCTTGTGTTTCCTTTGCCTGCTTCCTTTTGTGTCTCACTGCCCTACTCCCACCGTGGCTGTTCTGAGATCTACCCTTGGCTACGTGTCTCATCGCGATCTTGTTAAGTCTTGTGACTGCACATTACAGTTCTCTTCAGATAATTTACAAAATGTGTATTCCACCCCTGCTTGTTTCCTGAGATCCAGCCCCACATTGGTAATTGTCTGCTGGACAGTCACCATAGAAAGTCACCAGCATTTCAAGTTCAGTCTGCCAGTTCTTCCAAAGTCTTTCTTCCAATTCCTTTATTTCTGCATTAATTGCATCAGCCTCCAAGTCAGCCATGTTTCAATACTCGGCCTGAGCTTTGACTCCGCCCCCTTTTTTTTCTCAGAGCATTTATTACCTAAGCATTAATCTTGCCTGGGAGGCATTTTTGCCTCCATTTTTTACAATCCCCCTGAGAATATCCCATGACCCCCTCATAACTTTCCTCAAATCCTTTCCCTCCCGTCCAGTGGTTTCACTTACAAACAAGTCTCTACCTATCTCTAGGTTCCTTTAGTCTGAACATTTCAAATGTTTAGACTGGAGCCCTCAGAGGCACCTGATTCTGTTCGATTTTCCAATCTTCCCTCCTACTTGTCCCTTTCAAGTAGCCTTCCCTCAGTAAGGCATTCCTATCTGATGTGCTCATTAGTGGGCCTTGGGTGCCCATCCTCATAATATTTTCTAGCAAAAACAGGAAAACTCGTTTGTTTTTTAACATCTTCACATTTCTGCATTCTTCCCTCTCTTCTATTCCCTGATTCACAGTTATCTTCTCCACCGTGTATTACCCACCCTGAGGCCAAAGATTATTCCAAACTCATCTTCAAAATCCCAATACATAGCAAAATTTTTCATATATCCCATCCGATCAAGAAAGATTCACTGAAAAGAATTAAATCCTCTGAAAGAATTTCGCCTCTGAATTCACTTTAAAACGTAAGTGTACTGTTATTGTTATATTTAATATTTTCCTCTTAGGTTATATTATATTGACTTATACACTGGTGTTATCTCTACCACTGGGATATAAAGTCTTAGTTGGTAAGATTAATCTTTTTTATCCCCAAAGACCCAGAATAGATTATTTCCTATACTAATAAACTCAAACCAAATTTTAAAGAAAATGTCTTTGGGATTTTTCTAAAGGAAATCTATTTAAATAGTTCTTGGTTTATGGGGTTAGGCACAAAATCTCTTTCATCATTTTTTGATGACCTGTTAGCTATGCAGTTCTTTAAAAAGTGTCGGGGCGCCTGGGTGGCGCAGTCGGTTAAGCGGCCGACTTCAGCCAGGTCACGATCTCGCGGTCCGTGAGTTCGAGCCCCCCGCATCAGGCTCTGGGCTGATGGCTCAGAGCCTGGAGCCTGTTTCCGATTCTGTGTCTCCCTCTCTCTCTGCCCCTCCCCCGTTCATGCTCTGTCTCTCTCTGTCCCAAAAATAAACGTTGAAAAAAAAATTAAAAAATAAAAATAAAAATAAAAAAATAAAAAGTGTAATAAAAAGTTACTTCGAAATATTAATATTCACGTGAAAGAAAAGAAAAATTGAAGATTTTTTTTCTACTGTTAGTTGGCAATAAAAACAGTTGTTGTCAGATTCTGATGTGAACTTCTGAGCCCTTTTAAGGTACTGTGGTACTTAAAGCGCTGGCCATTTATGATGTTGGAAATGACTGCAACATGTATATCCTTCATTTGCCCTGATCCTTGGTCAGTTGTGACGTGTTTCCCCTCGTCCTCCTTTGATAGAATTCAACACACGCTGTGGCTTACCACTTCAGTGAAATGAAAATACTAGAGATTTAGAAATTCTGAGCTCCAGGGAGCAGATGGCCACGTCATGTGCTTAATTGCATTGGTTAATGTCATAGTGTCAGGTATATACGTAGGAAATAATTAATAACTATGTGTTAAGTGAACTCTAAATACTTTAATTTGGAGATTGTACCACTTCAACTGTCTAGTTACTGGGATGCACTTTATTTTTTTTGTTTATTTATTTGTTTCGAGAGAGAGAGAGAGAGAGAGAGAGAGCGCGTGGGAGTACGCGCTTGAATGGGGGGGGGGGGGGGGGGGGCAGAGAATCCCAAGCAGGCTCTGTGCTGGCCGCGCAGAGCCCGACACGAGGCTCGATCTCATGAACCATGAGAGCCTAACCTTAGTCAAAACCAAGACGTGGGCACGTAACCAACTGAATCAGCCAGGCACCCCTGAGATGTACTCTAAACCCGTGTGTCTACGCATGTTAGCATACCTACACATACGTGTACCACACACTTCTTTATCATTCGATGCTTTTCGTGCTCAAAGTAGCTAGCAACCTAACCCACTTAGACTTCTACAGAAAAGCCTCATACACAGCCTGGTACAACAATTGCAGACCTGCTGGGTACCGTCGCATGCTCATAAATCTGATGGAAATCCAAGACGAGCGTCTTCACGTGCTACGTGCTACTGGGGCTGTGGGAACGCAAAAGGGCCCTTCTCTAGAACGTGGCGCCCTTTCTAACACGTCTCTCCCTATATGTTAACTAACTGGAATTTAAATAAGGAAGAAAGAAGTCTCCCCTTCACATAGACTGCCCCTGAAGGAGAACGTGGAAGGCTTTCTGTAGTTTTATTTTCTTTAACGTGCCAGGTAAAAGTACATCCGCTTCCTTGGTAATTTTATTGCATGGTAATCCTAAAAAAGAGTGAAAACGTTAAGATTTTTTTTTAAAGACTGCTGCAGCTAAACTCCACATATTTGCATCTTCTTTGCACTCAAGGGACTCTATCCAATTGCTGGGAGAAAATCGCATAGCCTTTTTTTATTCCTCTTGTACCTGTGGCCAGAGACAATGAAGCGGTGGGTGCATCTAACAAGTACGATAAACAAGTCTAGAGTAGAGCCCTTCCGGGAAGGCAGCTGAGCCGCCCTGTGACCCCGTCTGGAGCCATCACTAAAACACGATAACCAGGCAGCATTTTCAGGTAGTCAGGCTGCCATGGTTCACCCAGCAGTGACTGGAAGATTCGAAGGGTTCTCCTTTCTTTCGGGCTCCTGCCTCCTTTAAAATTCGATTCCACCTTACAGAAAGATCTCAAACTTGTGCTCTCTGGGCGAAAAGCGTACCAAGATTTTGTTTGACTTCAAAAGAACACTGGACAAGACCAGAGGATGTCATTTGCAACGTGGGCTCAGATGTTCTACGCTGTTGTGCTACCAATAAAACAAAAGTATAAAGAATCGCTGTGCTGCCCTTTGAAGCTAAGCTTTAGCTCATTTTGAACTTTAAAAGCAGAAATATTTTCCTGAAATGTACAGACAAGTAGATAACAAAGTACTGCAAAGTGCCAACATTACAGCTTTGCTCCATCATTTTTGAAACACAAGCATTTAGTTCTGATTCCCTTTGCTCTTGAAATGCTATTTGAGTTGTTAATAATTAGCTTTAAGTATATAGCTTCAGCGTGCTTCTAACTACCATAGATACATACAAACTACTACTGACACATTGTCCCCACTGCATACCCAGGAGGCTCTGGAAAAAAAGGAAGCAAAACGTCTTATTGGATCTTAGCATATCCGGGTTTTAAAATCTCTATTTGAAGACATCGGAGGTGGAGAGAATCTAACAATTGTTGAGCCATTATTATCTGCCAGGCACTGAGCCGGGGAGTTTTACAATGTACACAAAACTTCAAAGTTTAAGTTTGGGAAGAATGCTACCCCCTCCCCCTCCCC
>NW_024412405.1:7190416-7264551 GCF_014898765.1 Herpailurus yagouaroundi | reverse complement strand
GCCTTTGTGTCTTTCCATGCAGGAAATTGTCAATGGTTTTATTTAATGGGAGATGTAGTTTCAATTCTTATTCTGATGAAAAAGCGGCCCTCCACTGGAAAGAAAAGGAAATAGATGTAGCCATTCTCAGCAAACTCCCTTTTCAAAAACACACAAACAAAAAACAAAATTAAAAAGAAATCAGTTATAATGTCTCTTATCGAGAAATGCGTAGTGTATTGTTATATATAATTTGTCACCGTAAGTGGGTCTGCTATCTGAGATGGCTACTAAAGGTTTTCGTATCCAGTGGCACCTGGGTCGTTGTTTCAGTCAGTAAAGCCTTGGACACTTGGTTTCGGCTCAGGTCCTGATCTCGTGGTTTGTGGGTTTGAGCCCCCCATCAGGCTCTGCGCTGAGAGTGTGGAGCCTGCTTGGGATGCTCTCTCTCCGTCTCTCTCTCAAAATAAATACATAAACTTACACATTCCCTCTCAAAATAAATACATAAACTTACAAAACATGTAAAAATGAAATGTTTTGATGTGCAGATAGTTAACAAAGCGACATTCGTTCCAGCAGAGCACGTAATCAGCCTGCGTTTCCTGGTATGTATTTTCCAGATACATCTCAAGCCTGTATACACACCATCATCACCTAAGGACCTGTGAAAAACATACATCTCCTTCCCAGTCTTTCAGAATTCATAGTGGACTCATCTGAGCAACCAACTTTTCATGACCTGAGCCGAAACCAGGAGTCAGACGCCCAACCCACTGAGCCACCCAGGCACCCCATCGAATTTAATTCTTACAAAATTTCTGAAGGCATTATATCTACTCATATTTACAGGGAAAGAATGAGGGCCAGGGATGTGGAGTAACGGGCTCAAAATCGTCCACCTAACAGAATGTATTGTGAACAGGGAAGTCTATCTGTAAATAATCCCACATTCATTCCATATATCACACTACATTTCCAGAAGGAAATCAAGTAGGGAGCTATGTCAGACAATCCATAAAAATAAAAGATCCTTGGGGCGCCTGGGTGGCGCATTCGGTTAAGCGGCCGACTTCAGCCAGGTCACGATCTCGCGGTCCGTGAGTTCGAGCCCCGCATCAGGCTCTGGGCTGATGGCTCAGAGCCTGCAGCCTGTTTCCGATTCTGTGTCTCCCTCTCTCTCTGCCCCTCCCCCGTTCATGCTTTGTCTCTCTCTGTCCCAAAAATAAATAAACGTTGAAAAAAAATTAAAAAAAAAATAAAAGATCCTTGAATGAAGTCTCAAGAGATGCAAAGACGCAATAACCAAGGAATCTCCAGGGTCCCCACTAGGTCTTATTAATCAATTCATTCAGTAGCCAATTCATTCAGCAATCATTTATTGAGTGTCAACTATGCACCAAGCACAACATAAAGAAGATTTTACAAATATATCAATGAAAGAACATCAAATGAAAAGAAAAGGTATAAGGCAATGTGTCTTCATGCTAAGTGGGTCTATTAAACAAGCTATTGTTGGTTGAATTATACACTCCAAAAGATCTACTGAAATCCTAATTCCTTGTACCCATGGATGGGATCTTATTTGGAAACAGTCTTTGAGATTTAATTAAGATGTAAGCGAAGATAAGGTCATACCGCGGTAGGCGGGGATGGGGAGCATTTATCCAATATGACTGATGCCCAAGAAACACAGATACAGATACACACAGTGACAAAGGTCATGTGAGATACACAGATGCACAGAGAGAAGACACCAGAAATGTGGAGCTGAGTAGCTGCAAGCCAAGGAATGCCAAAGATTCCGGGCAACACCAAAGGCTAAGAGAAGGGGATAGAATAGACTGGCCCCCAGAGTTTTCATGAAGAACGTGACCTAATCAGAACCTTGATTGAACTTATGGCTTTCAGAAATATGAAACAATACATTTCTGCTGTTTAAACCTCTCAGTTTGTGGTACTTTGGTATGGCGGCCCTAGGAAACTAATAAACAGAGGTTCTCAGTATGTTGATGTCAAATCTCTTTACATTCTCAAAAATTATTGAGGATTCCAAAGAACTTTCGTTTTTATCATCTCTATCAATATTTACTATCTATGCAATTTAGTCTCATAACATTTTAAAATATTAAATAACTTATTCAAAATAATAATATGCCAAAGCATATTCACATAAATAACATATTTAAAAATAACTATATATTTTTAAAACAAAAGAATTCAATTAGAGGGGCATTGTTTCACAGTTTTGCCAATCTCTTTAATGTCTGGCTTAATAGAAGACAGCTGGGTTCTCCTACAGGTTCTGCTTTTAATCTGTTTCAATATGTTCCTCTGGGTGAAGCATATTAAGGAAATATGGCCTCACACAGAAATATAGATGCATCATTGGGAAAAAGGAGTATTTACCTAATAATCATTTCAGATATTTGTAGACATTCACTGATGCTACACTCAAACTCAATTCAGAGTAGTGTCTTTATTTGTTGTAATGTGGCATCTGAAACCTTATCAATAAATTTTCTGTAGTTTGTTCTATTAAATGCATTGGCCTATCTTGCCTTTTGAAAAGACCTTTTACATGTGTATGATTTTGTAGGATCATGATCCCTTGAAAAAAATTCATTCACTCAGTTATGCAGATCTCCCAAGTGTTGACAAATTTTGTTGTGCAACCCCCCCCCCCAAAATAATAATAATAACACCTGCCAATGTCAATCATCCCAACTAAAAATACTTGAAAGGCTGTGACAGCTTCAAACCCATGGTGGCCAATACAATGTTTGCAAAATTCTAATTTAGATTGGATGCTCAAGTTTTACTCTTCGTGGTTGTTCTTGTAGTAACATACTCATCTTCATGTTTGAAAACATGTCAGCCACATACTCAAATCAGGTTGGACACAGTTTGTGCTTTCTTCCAAGTAAAGATGGTGCCCTAAGCTGATAGTTTAGCTTGCAACTCACCACACACTCAGCTTGCACGTGTGCTCTTTCTCTCTTTCTTTTTAATAAGATGGTTTTTGTCAGCTAAATATGAGCCAACTGAGAAAGTTTTGCTCAAATATTCTATAGCAAGTTCTACTGAGTGAGTTTCAGATAATCTGACTTTATTTCTGCCACACTAACTACCTCAGAAGTTAATATGGCTCAAATTTACCAGAGTGGCTACTGGATGACTAATTTATTTATCACATAAATAAACATGCATAGAAATTGACCTATTCCCCTTGAATATTGGGGCATAATAGAAGCAGAAGATCTCACCTCCATACCATAATGTGTACTTCTGTCACTGCCATGAAGACCGTATCTCATCTTTTACCTCCTGACCTACAATTTGCTTTATTACCTCTCTTCCTCCAAGAATCAGTTCACTTGTTGACTCTTCCTACACATTTCTCTTCTTGTGTTTTATAAGCACTTCGTTTTCTCATAGCATTTTACTCTCACCTATATACCACCACCCTTGTATCACTGCATTATCACTGTGCACTCAAATATGTTTCCCAGTGGACTGTGAGGGGCTTAAGCTAAAACACATGCTATTTTTTTTTTCCTTTTGAACCTTTGCATCCAAACAACGAGGCTTCTATTGAACATTTGAGAAAAAGCATCAATAACTAATAAATAATTGAATGATGAGGGATCTAATTAATTCCATTTCCAACAGATGACAGCTATGAATAAAGGCAGGATACTTTTCATCCCATTGTAGATAGGATTTAGTTCAATTCCCTCATTCTTTGGGTGACTTACATGGATAGCATCAACCCCTTTGGCCAACATAGGCACAGACACGTCAGTGTACTTTCTGACAGCAGTTGCTATTACCCTCTGCCCCCCAAAACAGTTTGCCCTTCAGAAGCGATTTATAAATGACTCCAGGTTGGATGAGGATTGACATTATTTTTTTCTGTTTTAAATCTGTGTTCGAAAAAGAAGAGTGGGGGCCTTTTTAAACGGACCTAGAAAAAAGAGATCTTTGCAATGGGAACAAAATCAAGGTGATTCTCCCCTTTTCCTCTTGAGACTACATGGTATATTTGAGCCACCAGAGACAAAGTCGATGGGAGACTGAGATTTAAGGAGCAGAAAAAGAGTTCTGATGCTGGACAAGCACACACAGCAATACCATTAAGCCCCACGGTCAAGATTTTCACAGGCAGAGAAGCAGGTTAATTTTCCGATTTACACATTTCCCGAAGAAAAGGACAGCATGCAGATCTTACAGGACTTTTCTGAATTTTCAGGCTTTTATTACTCCAGCCTAAGTCTGCTTTGCTTTTCTGTACTTGACCATCAATGCTGGTCTAACTGCTTCAAGTGCAATTCTGCCTGCATGCAGGTTGAGCGTGACCCATGAACTCTAGGGGTTTTTTTTTTTTCTTTTTCCCCTCCTCTATGATGCAGGAAGCGTCTTCAAAATCATCGTTTATAATCACAACACTTACAGGCTGTAGTTAATAGATGCGAGACTTCATTTTCTCAATGTGAGAACCACGGTCCGCGCTCGCGTTTATTCTCGTTACACGCTACCCACCATTCCTGTGCACGGCACCACATAAATAACGACAATAGATGCATCTCTCTAGATTAAACAAGACAGCTATTGAATGTTTAATTAAGAGAAAAGTGATAATAAGGACATATTTCCAGAGATTCAATCAACTTGCAACACATACACAATCTACCAAATAAGCTATCATAAGATAATTAAAAACTTTAGATAATTAGCTATTGTAATAAGTGCATAGTTAAGCTGATTTAATATTATCTGATTCCCTGGGGATATATCTTCCTAAAAGATGAGCTGGAGTAATATTTCACATTAGAGATAGTATCTATTTTTCATTTATAAATGTTGGGTGTATGGAAAAGTAGCCTACTTGTCTAAAGATGCTAAATATTTCATTTTAAAAAAATCTTTACTAAAATACCGTTGCAGAATTTGAAATGGCACTAAGTTTTGGGTTTAGGGGCAAAGAGTTTAAAAACCATCTGGAGATGCTGAAATAACCTGCATTCATTTATGTTATTTAGGTTGTAAAATCATATTCAATCTTGACCCACTCAGGAAATCGAACATAAACGTCCTGCTGATTTTGACAGTCATACAGCAAAAACACCCTCTAATGAGCATTTAATAGTCCCCAAAAGTTTTGCATTAAGTACAAAGCCCTTTTGATTACTTATTCCACTAATTTAAAGTAAATGCTTTTACAGATGGCATCTGTTAGGCCACAGAACGTGTGTTGCATTCATATGTAGTCATTGAAAATAGATTCCAGCTTTAGTAGAAAGATTGTACCACAAAGATCAAACATGAAACACTGAGTAAACATTTACCAGTGATACGTTTTCTTTAAATCTCTTCGTAAATACTTACCGGCCAAGAGAGTCCCATGCTTAGGGTCTGAGCAGTAATTGAACAATACCTTGGCGAATTAACACCTACGCCAAATGATCTCGACAAAGAAATTGAGCTCCTCACCCTGCCTCGCATCTTCCTAAGTGGAGAAGCATATAATATTTCAGGCTCCTTCCAACTGTATTAGATTACCTATAGGAAAAATGCCACGAAATGCTTTCAGATGGCAGAGGTGATCAGGAAAATAACAATGGCGTATTCCAAAGAAAAACAAAAGAAAACCAAAGAGTGTTTTGCAGGCTGATGAGTATTCTGGTTTTTTTTAATTAATACAGTTATTATTATGATTATTATTCGTTCCTTCTGATATCAAAAGACATTGTTACAAAGGACTGATGGAAAGAATACACTATGGCATTACGTACCCGAACTTCATCTATACGTAAGAAAGTTTATACAAGCAGAAAACACGAAATGAACCCAGTTTTACTGGTGCCTTGTCTAAAGATGCTAAATATTTCATTTAAAAAAATCTAACCCCGTTTTCAATGCTTTGGGAAGCACACCAGCTGCTGGCCCTCAGAGAACGATAGGCTGTAGTAGGACCCCAACGGTTCTCCCATGAACTAAAAGTGAGACCAAGTCCCGTATTTGCTAATAGTGTAAGGAGCTTCTGCTAGGAAAACATAGAAACCTAACTATTCTGGTGTCACTGGTTTTTAAGTTTGGCACCTCAGGAATATTCGACGATCTTCAGAAGCTGAAAAAGCTATAATACTGGACGAATCCCAACACTTCCTCTCATATTTAGCGTGACTGTGGAAATTGGGCGATAATAACAAATTTACGTGAAGACTTTCTTTCAGCTCTTTTTATTTGCTTCTACACTAAACCATGTAGCTGGAAAGCCATATTGCAATGCAAATGTGTCAGTTTGTCGACCTTGGCAATGCTACACGCCTTGTAGAATATTTAGCAGCATTCCTGATTTTTATCCATTAAATGACAGTGGTAGTCCCCATTCTCACTTGGGACAATCAAAAACGTCTCCAGACACTGACACATTTCCCCTGGATTGAAAATAAAAGCAATCCCCGGTTAAAAATAAATAAAAATAGACGCATTTCACTAAAATATTTTTAAAAAATTAATTAACTTGGACTGTGTTATATATAAGGATCCAAACATATTTGAAACCACGATAATTTGTCGTAATACTTAACACGACCTTATGATTTTCAGCCCGTGCTAACATCCATCTTTAGTCTTCACTGTTTTTAGCAAATAGTCATCCTATTGGAAATAGCTTGGGAGAATTTCTAATTTTTTTTTTCCTCAGTATTTTCCCATAGCACGAAATGCAGTTTCTTAAAAAGTCTTGGGGAGTTTGAAGATTAGGGTGAAACAGGTAGGACTCTTGCCTGACAAATGGCTGAAAAACCGGGATGATTATCTTGCAAGGGAAAACAGCAACAGAGTTTAAGTGGAGAGTGGACATAGCTGTTATAAATATTTAAAGCAATGGCATTATGCAGAATCTGGAAGACAGTCACCTAGATCTGTTTGCACTGTAAGCACTTACAATTCGCCAAGCAATTTTGTTACCACAATCCAAGCAAAGAAATATACATGACCTTGATTTGTTTTTTAATTATTTTTCTTTATTACAAATAGGTGATCATATACACATATATGTGAAGATTTAATGAATTCATGTATGCATAAGTGCAAAGATCTATACTTCAAATATTTATGCCGAATGCAACAATGCTCTTTTACAATTAGACAGGCATATTTTTTTTCTTCTGGTATCTAACACAGCTAATTAACAAGGTAGGCACTCGGCAATATATTTATTTTTTAATGTGCCTGATACAAGGTTTTACTCTCTACATTCAATTGTAGTTATTGAGAGTTATTTCAGTTTACCTAAGACATGGATTGAAGCTGGGTTCAGTAATAGTTTAGTCCATGGGATCATTATTAAGCTTAAACTTGGTTTCCTTTTTCAAAACTTACAAGTTAAACACACACACACACACACACACACACACACATATATATACACATATATACGTATATATGTGTATATATGTATATATACATATACATACGTATATACATACACGTATATACATACGTATATACATACACGTATATACGTATATATGTATATATATATACATACACGTATATACGTATATATGTATATATATACACATACACATATATACATATATATATATATATTTCCCTGAATGAGTCAATATAGTAGCAAGTCATTCCAGTGTTTCTTTATTTTTCTTTTTTAATAAAGATGAAAACAGGGGCGCCTGGGTGGCGCAGTCGGTTGAGCGTACGACTTCAGCCAGGTCACGATCTTGCGGTCCGTGAGTTCGAGCCCCGCGTCGGGCTCTGGGCTGATGGCTCAGAGCCTGGAGCCTGTTTCCGATTCTGTGTCTCCCTCTCTCTCTGCCCCTCCCCCGTTCATGCTCTGTCTCTCTCTGTCCCAAAAATAAATAAACATTGAAAAAAAAAATTAAAAAAAAAATAAAGATGAAAATGAATAAAGACTAAAATAAAGACAGAGCCACTAAAAACTAATTCCATTCACAAAAAGTAAAAATCTTTTCAGGATTATTTGTATACAAACACTGGGTCTTTATCTATTTGTTCTTATCCATTAATATTCTCCAATGTTAAATCTGATACCAAAGTTCTGGTATGTGTCTTGTCCCACATACGACACATTTGCTTATACTGTGGAATCACATTCGTTTTAACACTGTGCTGATCCAAGAAAATAATCTAATTCATGTATCAACTCTTCCAGGAAACACCAAGACTCCAGGCAAACTTGCCATTTCCGTTCTCTAGTTTCTATTGGGCTTGAGGTCTCTACCACGACTATTATACCAACCAATTCTACACCATTCTATGGAGCTTGGCCACCCACCCTCACATGATCAAAAGGAAACAGAGATTCTTTTGAAACTAAAGCATATGCAATGTAAAAAATGTATAGCTAGTATTCAATAAAAAGTAATTCCATGAATATTTGAGGGGAAAAGTCCAAATATTTATAAACTCTGATAACCAATGACATACGCGATATTCCATAGACAGAAGTGATTTAGAAAATTTGTTGGGAGAAACAGGGTTGTGTTTTCTTTCTTTCCTAAGCACAATTCTAGTTTAGACTCCAGAGATAAAATAATAAACCATGACTGATTAATTTAACCAACAGTTATGGTTGCACAACTTTTATAAAACTCCTAATTTAACTGATTGACCCCATCTATAAGAATAGACAAAGGAAAACAGATTTAGAAAATGATTATTACCTCAGTCACTGTTTTCTTGTTTTTTTCTGTTTTTAATCATCTTAATATAAATATATGACCAAATTTAAATCTGTGTGTTGGGCAAGACTGACATTTCTGTTTCTTTATCCTGTAGAAATTTATTATTGATATCTATTAGAATAAAACTATATTTTAATGTATTAATCTTATACTGTAACTTATCCTTTCTCTTTAAAGTGTATTCAAGGTTGATATTATCAAAACCACTAATCAGAGTAAAAGATTAATCTCTAATGTAAAAATTGGGAAGAGAGGATTCATGGTAAGAAGGAAAGGTTAGAGACTGTCATAATAGTTAACATAAACTTAACTCTTACTTTCTTAGATTCTGGGGCTGACAGGAGAAAACCAACGTTGTCTACCAAAAGAAAGTAAACAAACTCACTAAAGAAACAAGCCTCTGCCTGGCTCTAGGCTCAAGGAGGAAATTGTGAATCATTTCTTTTTTTTTTTTAATATTTTTTTAACATGTGTTTATTTCTGAGAGAGTGCGAGCAGGGGAGGGACAGAGAGAGGGAGACACAGAATCCAAAGCAGGCTTCAAGCTCTGAGCTGTCCGCACAGAGCCTGATGCAGGGCTCGAACCGACGAACCACAAGATCATGACCTGAGCCGAAGTCAGACGCTCAACCGACTGAGCCACCCAGGAGCCCCTGAATCTTTTTCTTTTTTTTTAATATAAATACAACATAAGTGATGGTCGTATCATGAGCACTACTTAAAAATTCTGATGAATCTTACAAACCCCTATGTATTAGTTTCCTATTGCTGCTGTAACAATCTGCAATAAATTTAGTGGCTTAAAACAACAGAAATTTATGATTTACAATTCTGGAGGTCAGATATCTAAAATGGTTCTCACTGGGATTCAACCAAGTATCAGCAGGACTGTATTCCTTTCTGGAAGCAGCAGGAAGGAAACTATCTGCTTTAGCCTTTTCCAATCTCTAGAAGCCAGCCACATTCCATGGCTCATGGCCCCCTTCCTCCATCTTCACAGCTGCCATATTGGATTGAATTCTTAAACTGCAACACTCTGAGTTGACCGTGCTTCTTCACTCTTTCACCTATAAGGACCACCTGGATAATCCCCAAATCCAGGTCATCTCTTGAGCTCAAGGTCAGTTTATTAACAATCTTAATTTCCCTTGCCATGTGACATAACGTATTCACAAATTCTGGGAACAAACATGGATATCCTTGAGGGTGGGGGCAAGATTCTGCCAGCAACACTCTGTGTCTTGATATCAGCCATTTGGGAAAAATATAAGTTTTATGATTCTTTGTGTTCATTGGGGAAGGAGAACTGAGTGGAAGGTTTGATGTAGTAAGGCAAGTGTATTATTTTTTCATATGCTTTAAGAAAGAGTTGAGTATCGTGATGATACTTTGCACATACCTTAGAGTAGCATTTCTCAGTCACGGAGTACATACAATAGAATGTCATGAATCTGTGAATCTGTGGAAGAGAAAAATGTACAGTTATAGTCAGCTAATACTGAGTTACTCCAAAATAAAGTGCCTATAGGATTTATCACCAAAATATGAACACTTTTGCTAGCTAAAAGTGGGTGCAATTAGCACATAAAAGTCAGGTTTGTTTATCTCCAGTAAACTAAGAGGTTATTTTCCCCATATTGATAAGGTCCATGCTATCTTATCCATCAGTAAGGAATAGTTATGGATGGTATAATCTGGCATATGTGAATGTTATCCCAAGGAAAATGATACAGTTGTGAAATACCAGTTGTCCCATGTGATATTTCAATGACACTGAAAAGCAGACAAATCAACACTAGATCACTCCAGTGATCTTGATAAAATTAAATATGTCATTGTATTTACTGGATGGCACGGTTGGGAGACTTTTGGTATTTAATTATGTAAACATGGTAAATCTATAAGTAGGGACTAAGGTAGAGTGCATATTGAAAGGGAATGGGTATAATGAAACAAATTTTTGAATCCCTATGACACATGTAATGTCAGTTATCCTAAGCCTTCTCCTAAATCATTACTGCTCACATCCTTTCTTGTATTAGCTCTAATACAATTACACAGACTTATATCATACAGTGGTACTCCATTATCTGCCCTTTACCTCACCACACTACCAGTTCAGGCCATTACTCTACACTCTAGCCACATGCTAAACATTCTTTTTCTAAGCTAAGCCCTTATCTCAATGCTTCAGATAACCTGATACTCAGACACCATCCATGGCCTTCCATTTACTAGCAATCACATCTCGAATTCTCAGCTTGGCATTAAATACCCAACAAAGCCTCCCCTAACCTTTGTTGAAAGTCATAGATCTTGGGGCGCCTGGGTGGCTCAGTCGGTTAAGCGTCCGACTTCCGCTCAGGTCGTGATCTCGCGGTCCGTGAGTTTGAGCCCCGCATAGGGCTCTGTGCTGACAGCTCAGAGCCTGGAGCCTGTTTTGGATTCTGTGTCTCCCTCTTCTCTGACCCTTCCCCGTTCATGCTCTGTCTCTCTCTGTCTCAAAAATAAATAAACATAAAAAAAAAAAGAAGAAGAAAGAAAGTCATAGATCTAGATTTTTAAAACTTAAACATAATCAGTTATAAATCCTTTATTTCATAAAGAAAACAAATATCAGAAAGATTAAGTAACTTGACCAAGGTCATGCTGCTAGTGACAGGTAAAGATAGGAACAAAGGTTGTCTGACTCCCTGTCTGTTCCCTAAAAATGCTCCACACTATTTTATATTAACTCAAATATTGCATTTGTCTTGAGTCTTTGTCTCAAAGTCTTCCAAATATGACTTCTTCATTCTTTATGTTTGCATTATTGGCAGAAGACTGGGACTTAACACCAAATTATTAAAGATAACAATATTGATTTTTTTACATTTAAGTCACCAATAAAAGTGCACATTCTTTTTGTTTTTATAATTTTTTGTCCCTTCTAGGTGTTTTAGAATTTTTTAAGTTTCTGCTAAAATTTCTATTCATGTTGGCATCCTTTCCAGAAATCAGATTATTTATGCTTATTATATTTGTTTCCTACAATAAACTTATGTGCTGTCTTTCTTATGCTGTATCTTTCTCCTTTCTCTCCTTTTCCTTTTTATCTTTATTATTGCCTTTTAAAAACTTGTCTCTTTTTTTATATTATATCTTATGATATTCTAGAAAGATTTTCTGATGGCTCATGAGAAATCCTGTAGGGTAATAGGATGAGTTGAAAATAAGGCAACCAGAGAAGTACAAACATGGATGGGGCAAAGTGATGCCAGAATTAACACCAAGAATGCAAACTACAATGATGTGTGTGTGAATATAACTTTACTCTTAGCTTTGTGTCAAGGAACATGAAGTGAGAAGGCATGTCAGCAGATGAATTTCAGGTTCACAAAATTATTTGTACATAAACAAAGAAGATGCTACAATTGTCCTGGAAAATTATAAATATTCTGGCAAATAAGATTATTGGAACTTTTCCTAAAGAATAAATTATATAGTAAAGTCTATTTTTGACAATACACATACAAATGTTTGTTTATTAAATATTGACCATCCAATTTTAACTATTGATCTCACAGGAAAAAAGAGAGAGAGAGATAGGAAGGAAGAAAGGAAAGAAGGGAGAAGGCAGGGAGGGAAAGGGGGAGAGAAGGAAGGAAGGAAGGAAGGAAGGAAGAAGGAAGAAGGAAGGGTGGATTTAGGGACTTCTAATTTTAGTTCTGAGATATAGAGCAGGAAAGAGCATCATTCTCAACCGTAAAACATGAAAGAAAGAAAAAAAAACATGGATAAACTACAGATATAAGACTTTCATAGAAATCAGAGAACCGGACTGCAGAATAAACATCCAATTCCATGTCTGAGCAGAGAGGTGAATGCAGGAAGAAAGCAGGGCCAGAGAATTTGGTCACTAAGACAGATGCTCTGATGTTATATAAGCTGGTAAGAAGATTCAACTAGAAATTTTAGACAAATTACTAAAGGCAAGTGTGGGTTGGGATGAGTATTAAAATGCCTGAAAGCCATCACATCTGCAAGCTTTTTGTAAGAACCCCAGCAGGTATGCATAGCTGAAGAGAATCCAGAGAAAGCTCCAGCCACCTCTGAAAACCCACAAAAACCCATCTTCCCTATCTCCCCTATGAAAATAATAATAATAATAATAAGTCCTAATCATCAGAGGGAAAAAAAATACAACACTTGTAGCCTGAGGGCAGATACTGATTGTGGCTGGAGAAGTGAACAAATAAATGAAAAGCTCTAACCCCTGGAGATGGGAAGAAATATCTGCTGGGTTCAGCATCCCATGCGGAACTTATTAAATGTGGGCTTTTGTTATTCACAGAATGCTGAGTCTAGCAGATATATCTGCCCCTCCCCCAGGGGAGCAGGAACTTCTGGGGACCATACCCTCAAGACCCAGGTTTGCAATACCTGCCTGAGACGGACAATCAGAACAGCAGAAAATGCACACCATGCCTCGCCTTTCATCAGCACACTCAGAAGCACCGTGTAAATTGGAATAGAATTAGGAATACTGAAAAAGACAAATTCTAGAGAGTAAAACAAAGGGAAGATCCAAAGCTGAGCAGGGAAACTCCAAAGGGGACCCCCTTCAAACCTGCCTAACGTATGACTAGATTTACATGTAATGAACACCAAATGCCCAGGACAAAGAAAAAAAAAAATATATATATATATATATATATATATAATATTAGTGAAACATTGGATTGTGAGAAACTTGTTCTGTAAGCATTCTACAAGATGAGCAAACATTTCTAATAAATTTTAACTTGTTAAACTAGCGACATCTTGCAAGGCTAGTAGTATGTGATGGCAAACATAAAATGATCACAACTGAGCCAATGGTTCTTCTCTCTCTCACTCGCTGGGGGATTGTGGGTGATCGTCTCCCTTGCTCAGATGCTCCATCTCAGGCTGCGGTGTTTGGCAGAAATCAGTGATTTTTCAGAATGTTGGCACTAGTGTATGTTTGGTCATTTCAGAGCACCTATGGACCATCCTTTGCTTTCCCACACAACAGTAGGCTTAGAAATGCTTTGCTTCATTCTGGGTCAGGCTGCCTGCAGATATAGACCCTTTCCTCTGCTGCCTTATTGCCACTTACATTCAATACAGTCTAGGACAAGAGTTGGTTAATACAGTACCGTAATCAACATCCGTGTGAGCATATAGAATGGCCCCCACGCAAAAAGAGATTGAAAAGAAAGGTGGTAAGAAGAAGGAGACAATTATGGTGGAAGTTAAGAAGGAAATCACTGAGAAGTACAAATGAGGTACGCGAGTGGCCAAAATTGCAAGATTTTATAAGAAGTCGACATCTGCATCTCATCTGCAGAGGGGGAGGATAAAAAAGAGGAGGAATCCTTCATTTCAAATAAAATTAGAGAGACGTGTAAAATGTGGGAAACAGTGCAAACTTTTGTAGAAAAGCACCACCCGAATAAGCCTGTAGCAGTGCGAGCGATGAACCTGTTTAACAACAATGCAATGTCACACTTCCACGAAATCCTCAAAAGGAGGCAAAAGCAAGTGTCATTGGATATGTTCCTTATTCAAATTGCATGAAAAGAAAAAGATTCGACTGAGCCAAGAGATGTCAGTGATTCCCTGATAGTGAAAGTCATCTTACACAGTAACCCTCCTCTCTCTCGTCTCCCTCCCACCAGCCATGAAGGTTTTCAAAGGTAAGTGCAGGTTAATTTGTTTATTTTTCTTTATGATTTGTATTTTTCTTATTATTTTATATTATATTACAGTATTGTAATCATTTTTATATGAATGTTTTTGGGTTGTGGAATGAATCATCTGAGTGTCCATTATTTCTTATGGGGCAATTTGCTTTGATATATAAGTGCTTTGGATTACAAGCATTTTTCCAGAATGAATTATGCTCACAATTATTTTACTGTATGTATATACATAATATGTATATAAATTATTTAGCTATTATTTATATATACATGTACACATATACATAGAGTATGTACACATATACGGTCTGAAGATATCATCCAGACTCAAATATGCTGCAGATGTTAGAACCATCAAACAAAGGATATAAAATAAATACAAGGGATGAAAATTCCAGTGTAAAAGGTAGATGACATATAAGGTCAGAGAGTTAATTTCGATAAAGAAATGTAAACTATAAGAAAGAATGAAATGGAAAGTTATAATAGGAAACAAGTTAACAGAGATGAAGAATGCCTTCAATTTGCTCATGGTCAGACTTAACACAGCGTAGGAAATCAGCAGTGAGCTGGAAGATAGAAAAATGGGAATGAGACAAATGGAAATTTAACCAGTAAAACAGAGCAAAATAAAAATCATAGAGAATTCAAGAGCAGTGGAATGATGTCATACACTCTAGTATATTAGTAGCCTTAGAAGGATAAGAATGTGAGTGCTTCACAGGAGAAATACTGGACGAAATAATGGCTGTGAATTTTACAAATTCCTGCTAGACACCATACTAGAAATCTAAGGTTCACTCAATATACAAAACTTGAAAGATAGCAAAACAAACAAAAATGCCAAACACACCTAATTATTTACACTTCAGAAACCAAAGACAACAGAAAATCTTGAATGCAGCCAGAGGGGAAAAAAAATTCTATCCAAAGGAATAAGGAACAAATCAGAGCCCACTTTTTATCAGCAACCACATAAGCAAGAAGTCAAAGAAATTAAGTGGTTGACGTGCTAAAAGAAAAACGAACTCTTAACCTGTAATTCTATGTACACTTTGAAAATACACTTCAGGGGCGCCTGGGTGGCGCAGTCGGTTAAGCGTCCGACTTCAGCCAGGTCACGATCTCGCGGTCCGTGAGTTCGAGCCCCGCATCAGGCTCTGGGCTGATGGCTCAGAGCCTGGAGCCTGTTTCCCATTCTGTGTCTCCCTCTCTCTCTGCCCCTCCCCCGTTCATGCTCTGTCTCTCTCTATCCCAAAAATAAATAAACGTTGAAAAAAAAAAATTTAAAAAAAAAAGAAAATACACTTCAAATGTGAGGAAAAATACTTTCACAAACAAAAATAGGAAATTCATTGTCAGAAGACGTGCTCTACAAAAATATGTTGAAGGAAATTCTCTAAGCAGCAGAAAAGTGACATTGACTGAAAGTTTCACCCACTCAAAACAGTAGAACATCAAAATGGGATAAATAATGGTGAAGTACATTTTTCTCATTTTTTATTGCCGTCTGAGGTAACCAATTTTTAAAACAAAATTTGTATTCAAGTATTTTGCTTTTATATAGAAAACTGAAATATATGACAAACCTAAGCACAAGGGGTGGAAGAGAGGAATTGATTATGTACTTTTGCAAGGATTTTATACTACATGTGACTCTGTATAACATTATTTGCATTTAAATTCAGAAAATTTAAAAATGTGTATTGTAAACCTTAGGACAATCACTGAAATAGACTTTTTAAAAGTTATATTTTTCAAAAGTTAATCGAAAAGATTGAACTGGAATTATTAAAAAAAAAAATTCTCCATTCAGACTAGGGAAGGCATAATAAAGGGGAAAAGGGGAAACAAAGAATAAATGGAACAAATAAAAAATAGCTAGCAAAAAGGTACAGTTTAATTTAACCATTGTCATATTAAATATAAAGGATCTAACCACACGAGTTAAAGCATAGAGATTGTAAGATTCAAATAGATGTAAAATCAATTAAGCAAATTTGACAAAATAATTACATGTAATGGGATAATTTGACATTGTTAAGTGACTATATTTGGTTATTTTTCTTATATTTTAAGTTTCAAACCAGACACAAATCCATTTTTAAAATATAGTTTTGGTCCCATATTATTCATTTGGTCACTGAAAAATCATTAAAAATTAACTGAAATGAAAATTTAAGTCATATTTCCTTTTTTAATTGGTTATTTTCATTTTGGATACTACTAAGATAATACAAAAAAAATTCAAAGTCTCTCCATCCTTTCAGAAGGATCATATTATTTTTGCCTGCTTTCCTCTGTTCATGAAAAGATAGGAATATAATTGCAATTATCCCACTATGTAGACTAATCAATGCTCATAATTCTTACTGACATTTCTAGCTAAATTATTATGAAAGTTTTCTGCTGGGCATAGAACCGTTAAAAAAAAAGAAGCTAAAGTTCAAGGTATATGGAATAGTTAAATAGGGTATATTAGCACAAATTCAAGCATAATCTTATTACATATTAACTACATTTGAGAAAGTTTATATATAGTTACACAGAAAGGCAATTGCTTCATTAAGATTTTCCTTAAATTCATCGCCTTATTTTTTTCCTTTAATATTATTAGGTAAATTGGCTTCAACACACATATTGTCCAATGTGCCAGGAAGGTCAGAAACACTTTCCGTAATAATGAAATCCTGTTAATATGAGTATGTCATAGGGGCACTTGGGTGGCTCAGTCTGTTAAGTGTCTGACTCCTGGCTTTGTTTTGTTTCAGGTCAAGGTCTCATGGCTTCGTGGGTTCAAGCCCCACTAAAGGCTCTGAGTTGTCTCTGTCTCTCTCAAAATAAATAACTTTAAAAAATATATGAGTATGTCATAATGAGAGGAGGCAGAATTTTCAAACCTTAGTATTTGAAGACTGTGAGCTCCCGGAAACATGTACACAACCTGCAGAATTGAAGACTGAGAATGAATTTAATAATTTTGACGACTACTTTCAAATGTTTAAATCATTAATAAGACATTAGGAACATCGTTCTTATAAAGTTTTGCCAACTGATTATTATGTTTTCATGGATAATATAAAGCACAGATTAACTGACCAATACACTCTGGGTTTCTGTTGTTATTTTTTTAAGCAGATTTGTCTTAGAAACAAATACTGTATTCAGTACGAATAATAAATGAAAATTAATAGTATACAGGTCCTTTTAACACAAGGGCTGTGTCATGTAGTAGAAAAAAAAAATCTATGAATAAAATTAGGACACAGCTACTCTACAAGAAAGCATACAAAAAGTGCCAAATGTGCTTTCTTTGTTGGGACAAAGAGAGGAAACATTACATTTACCCAAGATAATCTTTCTCTAGTGGATTTTTATTCACCCTGTTCCATGAAGAAACGTAGATATCATCCAAAGGAAACTAAATCTGTGGGCAAGTTATTAAGTGTCATTGTCATGATATACTTTTCTACGTCCTATAATTACCTTTCTTTCTCTACCCTGGGCAATCAAATCAAATCAGAATTGAAAGCACCAATTCAATTCTGTCATCCTGTTCCATTGTATGGGGCTGATCCTATTGTGAACCAAAACTCTAAGCAGCCTGGAAATGACAGAAACTTAAATTATTACAGCCCCGATTACTTATTTACCTTCTTATTAATTTCTTTTCATGGTTATTTCAATCTTAAGAGGGAATTATCCTGCTTTGTAATTGGCTCCAGGATTTTACTGGAATCCACAAAACAAGCGTTTACCTCCTAACTGTGGCAAGTTCTGCTACTGACATGGGGAGGAACCAAAAAGATGCTCTGCCACCAAAAACCTCAAAGACTGAAAGAGAAACAGATATAAAAATATTTTTACAATAGCATGGGATTTGTTCTAGTAAAAACAAGGATCGGGCGTTAAAATATGACAGGAGGCGGCCTTGGGTGGTGTCAGGATGTCAAAGAAGGCACTCGTGACAATGGTCTGACACTCAGTGCCGCAGTAGCATTGGTTGGGGACAACAGTCACTTCCTAGACAGAAGGGGCGGCCTTCCTGAGGATCCCAGAAACGGGGTAAATCCAGGGTAAATCCAGAAATCACAAGCAATCCCGTATAGATTGGCAAAGGAGACAAGTAGGTCGGGGCCACATCATCGAGGCGTTCCGATGCTACCAACAATAAGGCTAGTGTTGTCTTCTGAGAAGTAAGGAGTTGCTGATGAGTTTGACAACAGGGCCTGGTGTGCCTACAGCCACTGTGACAGTCCCACGCTTCGGGCACAGAAATGAGTTTGCCAGGCAACAGATGAGTGGGTGCTGAAAGTCAGTCTTCATCCTGCCCAGCCATCTGTGCACTCTGGCAGCAGGCTGCTTAACCCGGAGGGGAAAAAGCACGCTTTCTTTGTAATCCTTGGGCAAAAGGAATGCCTCTTTCACATGTGGTTAGAGACACGGAGATTTGATCGTCGCAATGGCCCGGTGAAGAAAGAATTGTCTCTATTTTAGATTGAAACTACTGAAGCTCGGAAGGGTTAACACTCAAGAAAACTAAAAGGTGTCCCTGAAATACTTTGTATGTAATACCAGCACAAGTCAACAAATCTTTCAAGAATTCTTTCTCAGTACAGAGGCCCACAGAGGAATACCAAAGGATCAGAGCCTAGCTGACCTGGACATTCCACATTTGCTGTGAAATGACAAGTGTTAATATCTGTATAAAATTTGCGTCCACACACTCTATAGACTGACATTGAACATTCTAGATATCTCCATGTTTTTCTTTATGAAGGTGCTCCAAATGTGCTGTAGTAAAAAACACCCACAAAAGCAACTGAAACCCAACACTAAAATTTATCCTTTGAAACAGGAGCCTTAAAGAAGGAAGTATTAAAGGCAACTTAAATTGGTGCAACATGTGAATTTTCAACATAAGAAACTGCTTGCTGTGCCCTCGTTCATATCGATGCACAGGTTGATAGGCACCTGTTATTGGTTGTGCCACCATTCCGGGATCAGAAGTGACCACCAGGGGCTGGTGACTGTAGTCCTAATTGGGATACGTTACCTCCTCAGGCTGACGCTTTCTGCGACTCACTCATTTTATTTTCTGTTTCAAAACTGTTGCCTTTGGGAACTGGCTATGCTGTGATTGTACTTGTCTTTTTGTTTTGCATTCTTTTTACGTTTGTAATCGCACCCAGAATGCAACGTTTATGTTCAGCAGAACTAGGTCTTCATCCACTTGGTGCCATAGACCCCTTATATGTCCCTCCATGAACTCATTCATTCCTGTACTCTGTAACTCATGCTCGCACTCTGGTAAAAGGTGTTCTGATTGCTAACTCACGTATTTCCTTTTTAATTTAACAATCCTTGATTAGACCCATATCAAAAGTACTCGTTATGAAAGCCAATGTTTCAAACTGCCCTGGGTGTTCAAAAGAATGCTCATCTCTGTATCAGATGTAACTTCATGCTATTGATAAACATGCATGCATTTCTACTCAACATCTCTCTCCTATTTGACAAAACGATTATGAGCAGAAATGTCTTTCCTCTGTTGCAAAGTCAAGAAGTTCAAGGAAATGATGAACACCTGAGCCAGGTCCTGTTTCTTTCTGCTAAAAGGCTGTTCTCAGATATAGCACTTGAAGAAAGCATGAGGCTATGTCTTTCGTCTCTACTCAAAGGCTGAGCAATTGTTCTTTTGTTCAAACTTCTAACAGAAGTCAGAAAATTAGACTGTATTACGAAGGAAACTGTGGACGAGAGACAATGAGAGTCACTCTGATCAGACATGATATCCCCCGTAATAAAACCACACAGAAACATGATATAAGGTAAGAACATAGAAGATGGTTTTTTAATCAACTATCACACTATCACATAATAGCCTGAGTTCATTATTGTAATCATGAGCCAACTCTCTACACTGAGGAGATCTAAAAAGGTCAAGAAGCTTTGTAAGTATCATGGACGGGAAGGCCTAACTGTCTTCAGTTTGAATATGGAAGGTGACGTAAAATTAGGAGAGCCACGATCCCAAGAAGTGTAAAACAGGGAAAGGTACATAAGCTTATGCAGTCTTGGTGAACGGACCATATCCTGGCCTAATGAAATTATTTGTTGACCTCTGAAATTGACGTGACGTTCCGTGCCTCTGACCTATGCACACACCATCTCTTCCGCTTAGGATGATGTGATTCATGTCTACTTGGCAAAGTCCTACCCATCTTACAAGAGGGATGTAAGGGCCACCTCCTCCAGGAAGCCTCTAGGATCCTCTTTGCTGGGGGATGATAACCTGTGCATGTCAGCAACTGTGAGTAATTATTGCATCACCGGATAAAACTCAGAAATTAAAAAACTGATCAACACATCCCTGAGTGACTGATTCATTTTAAAATGGGAAATATATTACCTTCGGAAAAGATAAAAGCAAAAGATATGTTATAATAAAAGTCATAAGCGCATAAAACACTGATGATTTATAGGGGCCAATGATGTAAAGAGGCTAAAGGTAAAATTTACAGACCTAGGGAGCTGGAGCAACAATAAAGAAGATGAGATAGCTTTTTAGGGTGTTTATATAACATTTGCGAATACTGTAGACTTTTTCCAAGTTTTTCCATGGCATGACTTTTAGAAACTAAACTATCCAGTAGACTTTTTCTACCTTTCTTTGTTTCATATGTGCAATCATATTTTAGGTGTTCTCATATTAGAAGTTTTGCAATTTCTTAAATTTCAGGGATAGAACATAATGTATGTCGCTGACAACGTTTCTATGTGTTAAACTATTTTTCCTTGTTAGCATTGCTGGCAACTGGACAATTCAACATATATTAAACATCACTTTGCTTTGTTAATTCAATACTTTTAATATTTATTCCCACTAATAATATTTTAGCCAACTAAATTTTTAACTAATATGGTAGTCGTTTAAAATGCATTAAAAAGGAAAACTGTCGGTCCCTGTAACTGGGTTTTTCCTGAGATAAATCGCATGAGAGTTTTATCAGATGAATTTCTGGACTGTAATAACCATGGTTATACTCATATGACAGATGTAATGTGAACTATTAATCTGACTGTATAGGATTTCTCTTCAATTACCAATCAGTATTAATCTCAGCAAGTTCCAAGGGCACTCTCACCTTCCAAGATCACTGATGTGTTATGTAATTCGTAACCCCGTCGTTAATATGTTCCCAGCAGCACCCAGAATGGTATTAGTTAACATCAATATTTTAAAAATAGCTTATTATATTGCTGACTCCGTTCTCTCAATAAAGGTTAAGACTTGATAGTACAAGTCCTAAAAATAAACAAGTTAAGTTTTTCACTTTTCTTTAAATAATGTACTTTAATCTACATTGGCTGAAAACTCACATTTCCTCGTCACAATCTAAACAAATGAAAAGATACGCAGCGTGAGTTCCCTTCTCTCTCTTTCTCTGCAGTGTACTTGAAAGTGCCCTCCAGAGCCTCTTGGAGCAGAGTTCCTAAGGGGGCCTTTGCCTGGGGGACAGTGTGGACTGCTGTTTGGTTTTCAGTTTTTGTGAATATGTAGCTTTTGAGCTTAGGACCACAGGCTACACCGATACAAAGCATGAGTGAAAAAGGAGCGTAGCTGATGCTAAGGAGACAGAAGCACAAAGATGTGGATTCACCAGGCAGTGCACATTCACCCAATCCTTTCAGCCAATCTCACTGAGGTACCAACCAAACCACCATTTGTAAGTGTCAGATAACTTGTCAGAGTTGCCTGTGTGTGTGTGTGTGTGTGTGTGTGTGTGATCTATTTAATCCTTACAATAGCATGACCTGTGTTTATCAAATGAGGAGGGGATCACCCAGCACAAGACTGGCTATGAATTAAATCCCAGACTCTCTGACTCCAATCCTTCCTAGTCACTGTACCTTGTAGGAGGCATATATAGTTTCAAAACCAAGGTGCACTTCACATTGAGATGAAGCTCAAAAGTCAGATGTTAAAATAAAAACTGCTAAAATTGAAAAATCATCAGTTCAATCTCAAACCATCTTTTAATCACCAGGGCTTGGAAACTTGGCATCTAATTTTGCAAGTATAACTTTTTTTTTTTCCCATGTATTTTCTCTTTTGCGTGGGTGAAGGGGACTATAAGTGGATGAACTGGAAAGGGAAAGAGGGATGTTAGCCGAACAAGTCCCCTCCTTCTCTTTCACTCTCTCTCTTATATTCCGGGGCACTAGCCAATCCTTCTCTCCTCAGTCACAGGGACCCATGATATTGACTCTTCATGGTCTATTCATTGAGGTAATGCAAGTCATTTTAGGTCTTGATCCCTAAATTACTCTTGACATTTACTGTTTGTTCCATTGCCAATGACAATGGCAGGATACTTTTTGCTAGGTTTCCATTCTGAAAATACTTCTGTTTTGTTTGTTTTTTTTTTCTTTTTTGAGAGAGGGAGAATGGGGGAGAGAGAGAGAGAGAGAGAGAAAGAGAGAGAGAGAGAGAGAGAGAGAATCTCAAGCAGGCTGCATGCCCGTTGTGGAGACCTACTCAGGGCTTCATCTCACGACCTGAGCCGAAATCAAGAGTCGGTCGCTTAACTGTCTAAGCCACCCAGGTACCCCTGAAAATAGTTCTTTAATCAAAATTCATAAGTTTTCTTAAGTGAAAAAGAAAACAAATAGAGCAGCAACATAAATTAATTCATTATTAATCCGGCTTGATTTGAAATTGAATACAAATGCAAATTACTGCTAAATGAACAAAAATCATTTTTCCCCACGTGGCCACCTGTCTGGTATGGAATACAAGTATAGACATTAATACCTCCAGGTTTTGGGTGGCAGCAAAATATAATTGTTGGAAAAGGTTTTCAGTAATGCGTTTTCTACAAACAGCTCTGCACTGAGATATCACAATGTAAGCAAATCTCGAAAGCTTTTATTTTCACCCACTGAACGTGGGGGATAGTTCATAGCTGCCATTGGGAGAATTTTTATGTATGTGCGTATATGTATGTATCTACGTTGGCCTTTGGGAAATCAAATATATTTTGATTATTTCTTCAAGAAATATATTTCTTCTTGGAACATTATAGTAAGATGTGTTGCCATAACACTTGGTTACTTTTAAAAAGTAAGTACCATGTTTTCTCTGGCAGTTTCATATGCTCATCATATTTTTTAGGATTCCTCTAGAAATTTGTAGAGATAAATCTGTCCCTCCGCTCTTAGTTCTTCTTCACGAGGTATGATAAATTTCCAAATAGGAAATAGTGTTTAAGTTTTTACTTATCTTTTGCTGCCTACAAAATTACCCCCAGATGTACCGGCTTGAATGGTGGTAAACATATTGAAATATACGTGCGTCAGATCAACGCATACATCTTAAGTGTTCGCAATGTTCTATGTCAATTACATCCCAAGAAAATTGGAGGAAAAAAAAAACCACACACCAACCGTTTCGTTTGCTCCCGATTCTGAGCTCGGGAACTCAGACCAGGCCCGGCAATGCAGTTCCGCTACTCCACGTGGTCTCCGTGGTCTCCGTGGGGGTTGCTTACGCAGCTGCACTGAGCTGGTGGCTGGAGGTTGCAAAATGGCCTGATTCCATGTGTGGCAGCTGCTGACGACTGCCTGCTGGGAGTTCTGCTAGGGCTGTCAACAGGTGAAGTGGCCTTACCTGTCCTCAATATGGCTGCTTGGATTTTCTCACAGCATCTTAACAGTCATCCACGTGCCTGAAAGCGGATTCTGCGCGTCCCCTAAAACCAGCCGTGGAGGTACCATAACTTCTCTCCTGGGGCAAATTATTATGCAAGATAAGTGACAGGTGCATCCGAGATGACAACAAGCAGTAGACCCCATTCACTTGCAAAGTGACCTTGCAAGAAGGCCTTCAGGATGGGGAGTATTGCTATAGCCAGCTTTAAAAATCCAATCAGCCACAGAACCTTTTCTGACCACTTCAATTTGAGAAAAGTAACTAAAAATCACACATATTTTGCACTGTTTGTTTTGTTGAATGGTATGAAAGCTTGGGCGTCACGAAATTCTAGAAAGATTCGAAGTATGAGCTCATCCGATCTCAATAATTCTGCCATTTTAAGACTTTATGAGAGCAATGAGCAGTTACAGAAGTATTTTTACCATATTCAAACATACAATTTGAAAAGATCACCAAGGTTGCTGGAAGAAAAAGAAATTGTAGTAGGGTGAGTCAGAGGGGAGACAAGACTCAATTTGAAGGAGATCTATTAAAAGATGGTTCATGTGACAATCTGGTGGTTTGTAGCATGACCATTTGAATGGGGATAGAGAGAAGTGAGTGTATCTGCAACAATTTGCTCAATTTAACAGCATACCCATTTTTCATATTGTAATATCTCTAAATCTGGTCTATAACTGATTGGCATACTGATTCGGCCATGTTGTTTTTCTCAGTGTTCAATAACGTGTTCTAGAACATGGGCATCTCAGAGGCAAAAATATACAATACTTGGGGTGGTACCAGGTACATGTAGTAGACAATAGACAATGGTTTTCGTCGAACTGAATGACAGCTAAGTTTGATGAGTTTGTTTTCCCCAATTATAACTGCTTTTGAAATATTATACAGAGGCCACTCAAATGTGTTATGGGATTGATGTGCCTAATTTTTTTAACTGAGCTAAAAAACTATTTCTGGGGGGCCCCTGGGTGGCGCAGTCGGTTAAGCGTCCGACTTCAGCCAGGTCACGATCTCGCGGTCCGGGAGTTCGAGCCCCGCGTCGGGCTCTGGGCTGATGGCTCAGAGCCTGGAGCCTGTTTCCGATTCTGTGTCTCCCTCTCTCTCTGCCCTTCCCCCGTTCATGCTCTGTCTCTCTCTGTCCCAAAAATAAATAAACGTTGAAAAAAAAATTAAAAAAAAAGAAAAACTATTTCTGGGACTTGACCGCAAATGACCAGGTATGGTCATGTCAAGTTGGCATAATGCCTCCCTCGGCATTGACTCATCCAATTTGACTCATTTAGGTCAAAAATTTGAAGAAATAACTTAAGTATTCTCTGTAGCAAATGCTTTGTCCAACACGGGGTGGACAATCTTCCCTGTGTTTGGGTGTTCTTCTCCAATACACTGTGAGTAGCAGCTGCAATCAAGAGCAAGCTGTAGAAGGTGAAAATGATGTAAGGAAGCATCACTATCACACCATTGGGACCTTGCCTATTTTCATTCCAGTCCTTGCTAATCAGTTACTCTTCACATGTCATTAACTTCACAGGGATCACGACTCCCTTCCAAAAATAAGTAATCTTTTTGAAAAAGACTTAAACTAAAAGACCTAAAAGGCCAAATACCTGGGGTGCCTGGGCGGTTGAGCCTCCGACTCTTGATCTCTGCTCAGGTCATGAGCTTATGGTTTGTGGGTTTGAGCCCCGTGTCAGGCTTTGCTCTGACAGTGTTGAGCCTGCTTTGAATTCTCTGTCTCCCTCTCTTTCTGCCCCTCCCCCACTTGGGTGCACACTCGTTCTCTCTCCCTCTCAAAAATAAATAAACATCAAACATTTTTTAAAAAGGCAAAATTACCCTAATAGAAGATAAGAAAGCCTCTCTTTCTCCAATATACAATCCAATTACAGATTGAGAAATGGAGATAAACACATCTGTTCTATAGGATGCCGATGAATTCCAATTAATTCACAGTGAGTTAAGAAAATGTCTTCGCTGAAGACAACCTCAGACGCTGTATATCATACCTGAATTCTCATCATATTTCTTTTCTTGCGAGATAATTTAATGCTATTAAAATTATGATCAAAACAGCAGAAGATGTAGTCCTGTATTTCTTTAAAACTTACACTTTATTTTCAGAAGCTCCTAGATGGGAGGACACAACATACTGTCAGAGTACTTCAGTCACTGACAGTGAGTCGCAAAATTTGTGTTCTTAGAGTTCAAGCTTTTGAAAGAGTTACTTCTGGAAGTCAGCTCAACCAGCTGGTGTTTGTGGCTTTGTGCGGTTAATTAAATGCTCTTTTGTTACATTGCCTGGAGAGGGCTGTGTGCTAGAGTAGTTACGACTGATTTAACCAACGACTGTTCTCTCTGCTAACAAAACAGATCATATTGGGTTTGATTCCAATGTAACGATGTTCTCCATGTACGGCTAAAATTACTGAGCCTGTGTCACATAGCTACATCTTACTTTTTTTCCTGCTAAATGAGATGCATTTCCTTTCATCAGACCATATCTTCTCGCTCTGCCATTCTGATGACCAGTGGTGTTCAGCCTGTAGTTTGTGGGGATTAGGGAACCTTCTGAATCCATGAATCAACCTGAAGCTTATCAGCCCATCCCGGAGGGAAACCCGTGATCATGGCCTCGGTACCCAGCAATCAGAGGGCCCTGTGAAGTAACCACTGCCATGTGCTCACCCAGCCGCAAGAATACTGGTACGCGCAGGACAAAGGCGTTGGAGGTTGGAATATGATGTTCTGTTTGTGAAGTGTTTCCACCTCAAATTACAGGACAGCACTGACGGGTTGTTAGACCTATTAGGCTAAACCACCAGGATAATGATAAGTCTAGTCCAAGCCCTGTGGATTTACTCATAAGTGGGTTGGGTCTTTCCCCGCACAGAAAGCCTTGCAGAATCTCATACTGTGACAGTTTGGATAGTCTGGAGTTTCTAGTGCCTTTTTGCTCACTGTAAGTACATAACAAACAAAACGAAATATAGAATTTTATCATCAGCTACAATGGAATCCCTTGCTTATCATGAGCCTTTGAGTGCAATAGTGTTTGTACTAGAAAATTATTTTGATCTAGAAAATTGGATAAAAAGAAATTCCAAAGACAGTTCTTCACAAAGTCAAATATATTCTGTAAGCGTGGTGTCATCATACTGAATGCTAGATATCATTAGCATAGAGAAGAGATATCTGATTTAATGTGACAGTACTCGATTTGAGGACAAAAGAAACCCTCGCTTTATGTTAATTTCAGAAATACAGATAAATTGAATCCAATGTTTTACCCCTGATTTCCTAATGTAAGATAGAATGATGCAGAAGTGATTTATTTGGATTCTTTAAAATATGTTTTTTTAAGTTTTATTTATTTATTTTGAGAGACACAGAGACAGTGTGAGCAGGGGAGGGGCAGAGAGAGAGGGAGAGAGAGAATCTCGAGCAGGGTCCGCACTGTCAGCGCAGAGCCCGATGCGGGGCCCGAACGCATGAAACCGTGAGACCATGACTGGAGCTGAAACTTAGAGCCGGACGCTTAACCGACCGAGCCACCCAGGCACCCCTTATTTAGATTCTTTAAAGGCATCCTCCAGAATACAATCTGATGAAAAAAAATTAAAAAAAAAAAAACACTAGAAGGTTATTCCTCAGTGTATTTTATTTGCTTCATATTTAATAGGCATCAAATATTATTTTCTCATGAACCAAGTCAGATTTACAACTGAAGTTTCGAGATTTGAAAATAGGGCCCTCTACATTCATTATTATTTATCATGCATGAACAGCAGGTGTACTAGCAAGTTTCAAAATAGTCTCTGTTACCAGTGAAGGGCAGCTCATACGGAAGTGGACAGAAAATAGGTAAATTACAAAGCAAATATTCACTGCTTCCACGGGGAAAACGTGAAGGTGCAACAAAGAAATGAAATAAATGATGGTTGTCTACAGAGCGGCAGACAGCTGTCGAGGTACCATTTAGCAGGAAATTACACGAGAGTCAAAATTCCACAGCAGTCAAGAGAGCAAACCCACAGCCAGGTATTCACAAGAAACTGCGGGAGAGATTTCCACAATGGCACTCAAGTTGCTGATCTGTGTGGTGGAAACGAGTGAGAATAAAAATAACCAGTTAATGAAGATTTGGCGCTGGAAATTATAAGATACTGGATCTGCAGATACTCAGCAATTTCTTCAAATCTGCAATTAGCATGTCAACTCCGATACATGTCAGGATGAGATGTTGACCAGCCCAGAAAGTTTTTGGCAAAATGCTGTGAGCGTCAATGGACTGAAACGTAATGGAGGGACATTTTAAACACACGCTTTGAGGGTCACGAATAATACTTCGCTGCCGGTGGGCCTACCGCTGAAAACCTGGATCCTCCAGGATCCAGAAAACAGCAATTACAAACATAGAAAATAGAGCAGCTATGTGCTAATGTCTTCCCAACACGCACCCCACCAGTGGCCAATCCACTAATAAACTATAACTCCGTGACCAATGAATATGGATAAAAACTATATTATATTTTCCCAAGAGGGAAAATTACTGCCAGTAAATCTATAAACAAATTTAGAGAGAGGAAAGCCTTGGAAGTAGTAGACATTAGGACTTTGACTTTGTTTCCAATGTCAGATAGCTCAGCCACCCACAACTCGTGTGCTCTTTAGAGATGCCAGGAGACACTGGTAATTGACTGAGAAGCTATGGATCCTGAAATGGGGTCTAGTGAGAAAGCCTAAAAGAAATCAGATCATTAGGATTGTCCCAGGAAATAAGCATACTGCAGGTTGGTAGACAAAGGATCTGAACACACACATATTTTTCCCCCAAAATAGCAATAATAAAAGCATAGAGCGTATAACAAAAAGCTTTTTAAAAAAGAGGGGAAGAGAAAACCGTGCCAAAAATTCAAGGGAGATGTCTAGGAAAAGGGTGTGCATTGCAGAATCCGGAGGAAAGTCTTAGAAGTAGGCAAGGCTTATGAGTTATTGAAATGGTCTAAAAAGAACACACACGCAAAAAGCCAAATTGAAAAACAAAGGCCCGGTGATGAATACTTAGCCATTCAGTGTTGGCATTTCAATCATAGATATACGAAAGGAATATCTTTCCTCCTCTAAAACACTTACTTTTTCTGATTTGTATTTTTCTTAACATACGCCACTGATAGGGTAACGTGGATAAGTTTTAAATCTTTCTTAAAATTAGTACTGAGTTACAATATTATAGGAAGCTGATAGATACAGAAATATTATAAGATTCAGAATAGGGGTGTATGAAACATTGAGGGGTCAATACTAAGTCCTGTATACAGTAAAACATTGCTCAACGTCTTCAGAACACACATCAAGAATGGAAATGTAACCAACCTAATAATGCTGAGACCCAAATGGGTTTAGAAACATGTCCAACACTACACAGCAAAGAGGCGTCAGAACCGGGGTTAGAATCCATCAGAGTCACCCGTTGGGTCTACCTAGGTCTCAAGGCAAACAATGCTCTTTGGAGTCCCTCCCTAATACACATGATTTTTTTAAATATTACAGAAAGATATTGAACATCACTAATTATCAGGGAAATACAAATTAAAACCACAATGAGATATCATTCACACCCACTAAAATGGCTACTACTAGGAAAAAAACAAACAAACAGAAAATAACAAGTGTTGGGGGAGCATATGAAGAATTTGGAAATCTTGTGAATGGCTACCGGAAATGTCAAATTGTGCAGCCAGTATAGAAAACAGTGCAGTGGTTCCTCCAAAGAGAATTTACCAAATGATCCACTTCTGGGTCAAGTGCCCACAAGAAGAGAAAGCAGAGACTTGAATGGATATTGTATGCCCCCGTTCATTGCAACATTATTCACAATAGCCAAAAGGTGAAAGCAACCCACATGTCCATTGACAGACGAATGGATGAGGGAAATGTGATATATCCACACAACTGAATGTTGTTCAGCTTTGAATAGGAAGGAAATTCTGAAATATGCCTCGAAATGAACAGAACTTGAAGACATTCCGCTAAGTGAAACACGCCCGTCACAAAAGGACAAATATCGTATGATTCCATGTACGTGAGATACTTCAAATCGTCAAGTTCACAGAGGCAGAAAGTAGACAGGTGGCTGACAGAGCCTGGAGGGAGAGGAAACCCACGAGTATGCAGCGGGCACAGAGTTTTGGTTTGAAGACAAACATTTCTGGAGATAGCTGGTGGTGATGGCTGTGCCACAGTGTGAATGTACCTAATGACACAGTAACTGAAAGTGGTAAATTTCATGCTTTTTGTGTTTTTGTGTGTTTTCTGTGTGTGTGTTTTGTTCGCCTGTTTGTTTGCTTTTGCTATACCAATAGACCGTAATGTAACGAAGAGGAACATCGTATAATCATTGCAATTTTTTTTAAACAGGCAGTTTTAACAACTGTAACAAGTACCTAACAACTACAAAATAGTAAAATAGGAATCAACAGAAGCACTAGGAAATATTGATAAATCAACAATAAGAGTAGAAGATTTTCACAAGCCTCTCGCAAAAATTAAGAGTGCCGGGGCGCCTGGGTGGCTCAGTCGGTTAAGCGGCCGACTTCGGCTCAGGTCATGATCTCACGGTCCGTGAGTTTGAGCCCCGTGTCGGGCTCTGTGCTGACAGCTCAGAGCCTGGAGCCTGTTTCAGATTGTGTCTCCCTCTCTCTGACCCTCCCCCGTTCATGCTCTGTCTCTCTCTGTCTCAAAAATAAATAAACATTAGAAAAAATTAAGAGTGCCAAATGGAGCTTTTTATAAAAAAAATTTACATATGAACATGAAATTCCAAATATAACCAGTATACTTCCATACGTCCGAGGGAAAAATGGATGAATTCCTTATATAAACGCTGAGTCAAGAGAGCTTCCTGGACTGTATAACTCAAAATCCATTTTTTTTTTCGCTATGACTCAAAATTAAAAATTGGGTTACATAAAGATTATAAATTAAAACTTTGCATGGCCACAAAGAAATCAACACACACAAGCTACAATGAAATAGTGACAAAAATGTTTTGCAACTTCTCCAAAAAGAGCTTCTAAACATTGAGGAAAAGAAAAAAACACTGGCAAGCCAATAGAAAAAAACGGGCATAGGTTCTAAATAAGATGGGAATGAGCTTTAGTCACAGGAAAATCAAATTACACTCTTGTATAGACAATTACGATTTCAAATCAGACCGAGGTACCAACCGTCACAAATACTGTCAAATATTCTAAAGTACAATAACTGATTCTCTGTTGCCAACATGTCATGAAACAGGTACTTTCCTATCTTCCTAATGGGAATTCGACAGGGCACAATTCTTATACATGTTTGGTAATATTGCACACTCATTCACACACACACACACACACACAAACACACACACACACCTCTGATCCAGCAGTCACTTCCGCTTTTAGGATGCCATTCCAAAGATGCACTGACACAAAGAAGAAATAGTATTGGAGGAAAGCTAGCAGCTGTGCAAAGTTTTAGAACAGCAGAAGGCCAAACACAACCCGATGTCCAGCACTGAAGAACTGGTTGAATAAACCAGGGTTCATCCATACCATAGAGTATGTATATCTATAAGGGGAATGAAGAAAATCTGAAATACAGAGACGAAATTATCCCCAGGATATGTTTGTAAGAGAAAATATCAAGTACGTAACACTGATTGAAACAACTTTTGTGAAAAGTGGAAACATACAAATATGCCAATATGCTCATTTTCCCAAAAAGAAATAGTGGAAAGAGAAATCAAAATCCAGTAAAAATGCTCACCCAGGCAAATGGAGAGAAGATTGAAAGGAGAATTAGAAATGAGAATCAGTTCTAAGTGTTTTAAATTTTAATTCCACTTAGTTAATATATAGTGCTATATTAGTTTCAGATGTACAACATGGTGACTCAGGGACTCAGTCATCTTTGATGATGACTGCAATCGAAGTCCCAACCCAGAGTACATAGCAAATGTGATCTTGTTCATGGCAATGTGATTTTTGTTCTGGTAATATTCCATTAATGCATTAAAATTTCAAATTCTATAGCAGAAACATAGGACAGCAAATCTTCCAACCATGACTCTCTGGAAATCCTTGGACCGTAACAACTATATTCCTAGATCGTGGTCTCTTTCAATATTTTTTAAAGTTTACTTATTTATTTGAGATGGAGAGGGAGAGACAGAGACAGAGACAGAGAGAGAATGAGCAGGTGAGGGGCAGAGAGAGAGAGGGAGAGAGAGAATCCCAAGCAGGCTCTACACTGTCAGTGCAGAGGCTGATGCAGGGCTCTATCTCACCACCCGGACCACATGACCTGAGCAGAAACTAAGGCCACTAGGTGCCCCTCTTTCAATGTTTTTCTTTTTTTTTTTTTAACTTTTTAAGATTACAGTTAATGCACAATGTCACGTTACTTTCTGGTGTACAACATAGTGATTGGACAAGTCTACAAGCCACACCATGTTCACCACGAGCATAGCTGCCATCTGACGCCTCTTTCGATGCCCCTCGCACCTCTGGCTGCCACACGTCACCACAGCAGGAAGGAGGAGGGAGAAGCTTGTAGGAGGCACGAATGAGAACGGAGAACGGTCACAGTCATGCAGAAAATGATCCTCTTCCATCAGGCCTGGCGTCAGACCATCCCAGTGAACATGGCGTCACCCCAACGACTGAAGTCGGAGGAGACTTTTGGGAGGTCCCAATGGTACCGCAGACAATGATCACAAACACCCCTTAGAGGAGATGTGTACCGTTATCTGGGGTTGCCTGACCTGTGGGGTTGAGCCAGCGCAGAGCGGGGGTGACCCCGTGGGGACAGCAGAGTAAAAGGCCACTGACGCCCTCACTGGCCTTGAGTGTGGTCGACCGGAGATGGTTCCATGGCTGGCACCCGGCGGCGAGAACCCGCACACTCAGCCAGGACGCAGGGTCACGGTGGATTGCTGCCAGCCCGATGCTCTGAACTGGCCTGTGTCGACACGTGAAACGGTCATTCCAAATCGGCAGTTGGGCACTGGTGCTGTGAGCTGACCCTGGGAAAGGAACACCGTGGCTGCCAGTAGGGTAGCTTGGAAACACGTGGGGCAGTGGGGTTGAGCGGACCCCCAGGAGCCGGGCCCAGGGTTCCTCGGGGCATCTGGTGGAACCTGCCCACCATGTGAGTATGGTCCGAGGGGAGATCCAGGTACCAGGGCCCACGTGGGTTCCATCCAGGTGGAGGCTGCCCTCCTGCTGGCCCTGTCCACCACGCATGGCGCTCAGAAGGTTCTAGTCTGGCTGCCTCATTCTGTGTCAAAGCAGTTTAAGAATGCATTGGTTTGGGGGCGCCCTGGTGGCTCAGTCAGTGAGCGTCTGACTTGGGCTCAGGTGGTGTTTCATAGCACGTGAGTTCGAGCCCCGCCCCAGGCACTGTGCTGACAGTGTGGAGCGTGCTTGGGACCCTCTCTTTCTCTGCCTCTCTCTCTCTCTCTCTCTCTCTCTCTCTCTCAAATAAAAATTTAAAGAAGTGCCCTGGTTTTGCCTTCTTTGCTTCCCTCATGTAGCTGTGGGCAACATGAGACAACGTCTCAGTTATTTACAAACCAAGTAGAGAGCACAACATACTATGCGTCTGTGACCAGACACAATTCAGAGAAAAATAAACTCTGCTGTTTCGATGATCTGCAGCGTAACGCATATTGGTATCTTTATTTTGTAACTATCATTCAACGTATACCTTACTTCTTTCCACAAACAGATGCACTTCCAATGAAGCTTTGATTTTTATGTTTGCACTTTGGAAAGACTTTTAAAACGAGGAGGGAAGAACATGTTTGTGTTTATCGCAAAACTTTCCCTTTTAGTGGTATTCTTCCCACTCTTAGATCCCATTTCAGGCAGTGTTTGCCATCTTACTGATTTAAATCCATTTATTTGATGGTAACATCGATTCTTTTTAGGAGGGAGATACCTTGATCAAATAATGGGTAAAATGTTGCCTTCTCCCTAGTCGTTAAAGATGTTTGCATACAATGCTAAAAAAAAAATGCTGGCCACCTGCACATATAAAAGAAACTCTCTGTATAACATGCGCTGTTTGCAATACACCCCCACCCCTCCACTCTCATTATTTTGTCATGAACTCTGCCTTGAACCACTCAGCCCAGTCAAGGCCAGAGCCCCTCCTGAGGTTTGGAGGGAGTCCACTTTTGGCGTAAGCTGAAGAGCTCTCCTAATACACACGGTCTTTGTTTGGGTCTAAAAGGGTTGAGCTCCAGTACAGAAAGCTCATTACATCCACTGTAAGCAAGTGGCCTTATTCTAAGATTCCCAGGCCGGGTAATCATGCCTGTGAACATGTCTACATCTGAGTCCTCGGTAAGCCTGTTTTCCCCAAGGGATGCCATTTGGTATGGATTAAAATTCTGTCCTCTTGGACATTATTGATATTCGGTCATAACGATTTCAGCAGGAGTGTTACATGCCATGTTCTCAAATTGTGAATTCCAAAGATCCCAGTGATACTAAGATTCAGACATCTCCGTAGATTCTTAACCTGGGTTTTCAGATAGTTAGTGGGCGCGGAAAAGTCAGTTAAACTCAGCAGTGATGGCTAAAATCACAAAAATATGATTATGATTGACGAGATAGATAATAAATACCTAATAACCACCTGTTTATTGAACAACGGGGAGCACTATTCTCAATATTATAAGTATGTGCATATACATGTACGCATGTATCTGTTACATGCTTTCGAATATATCTAAAAATCATATAATAGTTCTATCAGTAGAATGTCAAAATATGAATTTCATTTTCATGTTACCTTCATCGATTTAGCTTTTGGAAACAAATAATAGAGTCATCCACACACGCGAGAAATGTGGAGAAAAGATTTCAGCACAGCAGACATGACTTCAGGAAGAAAACATTATTGGGTTGTAAGTGATTGGCAGCATGGAGTCTATTGAAGTTTTGGAGAGCAAATGTTCTAGCAATGATAAATGCTTCCGGGCAGGTCATCCCCATCTTTGTTCCAAAGTCACAGACACACGTCCCTGGGTCAGAAGCTACAGAGAGGTTCTCTTGTCTTACCTAATTCTGCCTATATTGTTGTGCCGAGCCAGGTATTTGCTGCCGTTAATGCATTAGCATATGTCACACTGAAATAGATACTGAATTCTCTTTATAAAATGGCAGTGCATTTTCTTGTCATGAATAATGATATTGGTGGTCCTTGTCCCCGTCTATTCAAAAAGTGTCCAGACCTCAAATATCATACCTGTCCAAATATCTTTTTTTTTTTTTTTTTTTTAGTTTTTTAATGTCTACTTATTTTTGAGAGACAGAGAGAGACAGAGCACAAAGGGCAGAGAGAGAAGAAGACACAGGATCCGAAGCAGGCTCCAGGCTCTGAGAGCTATCAGCACACAGCCCCACACGGGACTTGATCCCATGAACTGTGGGATCGCTACCTGAGCCAAAGTCGGATACTCAACTGACTGAGCCACCCAAGCGCCCCCAAATTTCTTATTTCTCACTTGCTTGCAAATAAAGTGGAGCACAGAGTGTTACAGAAGTACGTGAACTTGACTATGTTGGAATCTGTAACTTTACAATTGATCATGAGAAGATGTAGTTTGGTGAACTGAATATTTGGAACAAAACAAAGTTATGATAATTATTAATAGTCTATATTTACTTGTACTCTGGTTCATAATTTTTGGTCAGAGTAATAGTTAATTAATCTTTTTAAAATATCTAATCCCAGGGCGCCTGGGTGGCTCAGTCGGTTGAGCGTCCGGCTTTGACTTGGGCTATGATCGCATGGTTTGTGAGTTCAAGCCCAGAGTCGGGCTCTGTGCTGACAGCTCAGAGCCTGGAGCCTGTTTTGGATTCTGTGTCTCCCTCTCTCTCTGCTCCTCTCATGCTCATGCTCTGTCTCTCTCTCTCTCTCTGTCAAAAATAAATAAACATTAAAAAAAAATTTTTAAAAAAATCTAATCCCACCGAGGTGCCTGGGTGGCTCAGGTCGTTGAGCGTCCAACTCTTGATTTTGGCTCAGGTCATGATCTCACAGTTTGTGAGATTGAGCCCCTCATGGGCTCGTGCAGAGCCTGCTTGGGACTTTCTCTCTCTCCCTCTCTCTCTCTGCCCCTCCCCATCTTTTTTTTTTTTTTTTTTTTTTTTTTTTTTTTTTTTTTTTTTTTTTTACAAAGGAACAAAGAAGAACACTCCTTGAGCCATAAGTGCTCAGGACACATTTTTTTTTTTCTGCCCCTCCCCATCTTACACACACACTCTCTCTCTCACTCTCAAAATAAACAAACAAACATTTAAATAAACTAAAATTTCTAATCCTGATATTGAAATCCTGAGCACTAACCAAATAGGTTCAATAAAATAAAGATAACTGAAACTTTCCCTGATTGTTTAAGTTCATCCACGCTTTCCAAATACCGACTTCCATCATGTATTTCGTCACCAAATGAACCCACAACCTTCTCCAGGGTGAACAGCTCAACCATAAGGTGGAGACACGTTCTGAGGCAAATCACGATACCTGCGTTCCCTCTCTGAACCATCCCGTCTCACAAACTTCTCACAGGGAAAAACATCACATCTGAAGTCTAGGTGGTGAGCAGGTTCTCAGCAGTGTCTTGGGGGCAGGGAGGGGAGGAAGCACACAGGAAAATGGATGTAAACGATGTGGCCGTATCGTCTACAAATCCACATCCGCGTGAACACGCGCACTTCCGCCCACACTCAGATGCACTTGCATTATAGGTGTAAGTGTGGGCGTAGCTGGAGAGAGAGATCTAGACGGCTGCAGGTGTCGGCACAGAACGCACCTCGCCTCTCTCATCACTTTAGCATGCTTTGCGGAGCAAACAGTGAAAGTGAACCATCCAAGACCGATTCCTGCAGGCCTGGCCTCCCAGCCCCAGCCTCCTCTTCAAACATCCCTGGAAACTGGCTTTGGCCTGTGCACATGACGGTCCTCTGGCTCCGTCAATTGCAGACCTCAGACCCTAACCCCACCTCTGTCCAGTAGTCCACAGAAGATGCTAGTGTTTTCTCAACCTTCAGGGCTGCCCAGGTCAGATTTCCAGTCACCTGCCCCGTCGTACAGCTAGGCCTGGGGTGGGGAGGGGGGGAGACACCTGCCCCGGGTCGCGCTAGTGCAGGGGCTTGGCGTCCCCCCTAACAGGAACACGGGGCTAACAGTATGGGCCTGAAGACAAGTCTGAGTCATGACACCCTAGTCTTGTGTCCTGGCTCCTGGCCGCACCAGGGAGGGCACAAGAGTTTCCCTAGAGAGTATAACTCGAAGGCCTCAGGCCCCGGAGCAGAGTCTCTCTGGATTGTGACGAGGCTCTCCTGCCTCTCTGGGCACTGACATAGACCGTCACAGATAAAGGGGGGCCCTCACACCTGCTACTGCTCCTGAAACCCCACGTTTTCCCTTGGCTGGTGGGTGCTATTCTCCCTTAACATTAGAGCAGGCCCACTTCTTCACCTTCTCTGCCACTCAGACCATCTCCCGAAAAGTAGAATTCCCCTGGAATATCGCCAACATTTGTATCAAATATATGTCCCTGATAAAAGCTTAATTTTACTTGATTGTATCCTGAAAACAAAAATGAATGGGGGCAGGGGAGGGAATACCGAGGCAGTTCAGGGCACAGGAGAAGCTGTACCTTGAAGAGTCCCGTGGGACGGATCACATTTCACATGTGCTAAATGTCCTTATAACTCTCACCTATGTTTCCAAAAAAAGAAATGGCTGCAAGTCGTTACTTATTCCAAAGTACTCATCCCTACAGCTCTCTGTGCTGTCACGCCTGCCTTTCAAGAGGCATCATGGTCGAAAAGCAAGGAGAAAGCATTTTCACCTTTTAGAAAATAATCTGAAGTATTTTCTTAACTACGGTCCCTGGCAAAGTACCAACATATACATGTTCATAAAAACGTTTGGTATGAATGAACGAATCAATGAGTCAATGCATCAAATGATGAAGGCATGGAAACGTTCTCATCAAACTGAAGCCCCTTGACAACTGTCAGGGACTGACATCCTACAGCACAGCCCAAAAACTACAGTGCCAGGGTTTTGTTTCAAGACACTGTTGTGAAAATAACTCATTTCATACAATTAAGCAGAGTGAAACACCCTCTATAAAATCTTCCCATAATGTTCTTTGTTGCTGGATTTCTTTTTGTAACAATGTCATTCACATGCCCCTATAGGGGTGTGGTTTACTTTCCAATTACGCACTGGCCTGTAAGGTCTCTGCAAGCAGAGACATCGTATTATTTTCATTTTGTTTCTTCGATTCCTCCAGAGTCACTGGCCTCAGACTACAGTTAGTAGAAGTTGCTTTTTCGAATGCTCCAAAAGTATACAATGACCTATCACCAAAATTTCTTTTTTAATGTGGAAACCCATAAATAAAGAGGAAATGGAGATAAAATAAGGAGGGTCATGAAAACTATATTCTAAATGATATTGTGTCAATATGGTCCTTAAAGATAGGGATCACATCAGGTGTCTGGGTGGCTCAGTCAGTTGAGCCTCCGACTTTTGATTTCTGCTCAGGTCGTGATCCCAGGGTTATGGGATTGAGCCTCGTGTTGGGCTCTGCACTGAGTGTGGGGCTCCCTTAGGGTTCTTCCTCTCTCCCTATGTCTCTCCCCAACTCATGCTTTCTCTCTCAAAAAAAAATATGTATATATAAATAAGGATGCGTGGGTAGCTCAGTTGGTTGTGTCTGACATCGGCTCAGGTCATGACTCATGATTCATGAGTTTGAGCCCCACATTGGGCTCTGTGCTGACAGCTCGGAGCCTGGAGCCTGCTTCCGATTCTGTGTCTCTCTCTCTGTCCCTCCCCCACTCCCCACTCACGCTCTCTCTCTCTCTCTCTCAAAAATAAATAAACATTTAAAAAAATTTAAATGTATAAATAAAATAAAAAGCATAAAATCTGAAAAAAATAAAGGGACCACAACTAATTTATTTCTGTATCTTTGGGTCCTTGTCCTGGGTCCCATAGCAGCTACCCCATTAATTTGTTTGGAATATTTGTTGATATATGTAAACATTGTATTAATAAATAGTTGAAAGAATAATTCTGTGTTCCCATTTAGGCCTATGCAACGAGATTTCAGTTCCCGTGTCAAGATCAATGTATCTTTTTTTTCTTTAATGTTTTATTTATTTTCGGATACAGAGAGCGTGAGCTGGAGAGGGGCAGAGAGAGGGGGACAGAGAATCCACAGCAGGGTCTGTGCTGATAGGGTGACAGCAGCAAGCCCAATATGGGGCTCAAACTCACAAACCACAAGATCATGACCTGAGCCAGTCATATGCTCAACTGCCTGAGTCACCCAGGCGCCCAGAGAACAGTGTATTTTAAGTTAGAGCAGAATGTCAGAAATAGGAAATGATTCTAGAATTTTCCGAGACTTTGTAAAATTGCACAACTGTCAATATTGGTTCATACGGAATCAGTAGAAGTCACAGATTAAGCTAGAAAGGTCGAGAATAGCCAGGAAAAAATTAAGGGCCTTTATTTTTTATTTAAGTAGTTTGGCCTTTGTGCGGATGGACATAGAAACAGATTCTTTGCCACAAACTTCAATGAAAAGATATGTATTATTGTGCATAAGATGAAAAAGGGAAATGGGGCAAGGACTTCCCAGCTCCCTGCAGGAAAAGGTAGTGATTTACATCATTGCGTCCCACCATCCTTGAGCTCATCTTTTCCCATCAGGAATCTTCCATGGAGTCTCTGGATCCTTTTTCTTCTATCATTGATTGACTTCTCAAGCTGCTTCTCCATGAACAGAAAACAAAAAAACAAAACAAAACAAAACCAAAAATAAACAAACGAACAAACAAAAAAACATTGAATCACATGCAGAGACCAATTCTGTGTTCTTAAAATGCAGGGAAGGGCAGCTTTCCTGAGCTACATGTCTAGATAGAGCACCACACTGGGTTTTCCAATGGGAAGATGTGGCCCATCAAAACTATGGAAGAAAAAGCACATTCAGAGAATACTTAACAAAAAATGATGAGCCTGGGCCTAAATGTGAAGGAACATATTTTAAACCACCTCAAAAATCATTTTCCAAATAGATCTTAAAAGCCCCAAACTTCCTTTTAGTTTTCTCCTTCCACTTATAGCATGTGAGTAACTATGGTGTCATTTGGTGGTGACACTCAGCCATGATCTCTCTTTACTTGGCAATCTTGGGGTCATTTTTAATGTTTTTTTGTTTTTTTTTTTAAAGGAGTTTTTACTCATCTTTTCCTTGGCATGAAAATTCATGGTGCCTCCTGTTAATGCTGCACAAAATCAAATGCTCCCCCACCGTGTGCATCCAAGTCCCGACTTTGTAATGAGCGAATGTGTCTTTGAGGTCTTCAAGCACCTCCAGACAGTGCACAGAGGGGACACCATTTAGCTGGAGACAAAGACAGCGGAATTCAAGACACCACCACTAGGGGGTGCTTGCCCTGGAAAGATGACAATCTTAAGGCAATCAGCTTTTACTAATGGTAGGGGGATTGTCCTCTTTGCGTGGGGGAGAGGTTGGTCTATACCCACCTGGGCTAGACTGGAACTCTTTCTGTGGGTCACCAAATCCACAGATTAAGAAGTGATGAAGACATTCAGCATCTCAGTCCCCCTAACTGCCCTTCCTCCGAGACTCCCCGCCCCCACCTCTTCCCACCCACCACAAAGAACAGGAATCTCGAGTCTCGCTGCGACACCGTGACAAATTTCCCTGGGAAGGAGACCCCATTCATGGGAAAGTGCTTTTTTTGTTGTTAGATGTTTAAGGACATCGGAGAGGGTAAACTCAACCCAGAGGAGAATGAATTAGGAATGTGATGTTTTTCATTTTAATCAAGCATCCTGTGTCTGGATCTGCGAACACAAAGTTCACTTCGGAGGCTAAGAAGGCCGGCCTCCGGGTGCGTTTGTTTTTCAAGGTCAGTCACCTTTCGCTCTCGTGCAGGCGATCACATGGGCGCAAGATTCAACTCCTACAAATGTACCCCACAGGAAAACCGATGCTTCTGCGGTCATGCCAACCCAGTTACTTTTCTTTAATGATTCTGGGCTAACTACACACAGCGAACAATGTTCACTAGAAATAGATTAACTCGGTGTTTCAGTGGATGGGAGCTGCCTTCCAACGCTGGCCCCGAGGACAAAAGCCAGCCAGACAAAAGCTTCTCCCCTCTCTTTCGGGCCCTTTGATGCCGACTTTCAGCCCTTCTTTGTGGTGACAGCCTCATCGCTCGTGATTGATCTGAGAACCTGTGCACTTGGATTCCTTGAAACTTTTTGTCTCGGTGTCACTGGCATCTATTTTGCATTCGGGTCCCGTATCTGTGACTTCATCATATCCATATCCCTGCCACCAGATACAGAAGAGCTTTGTTCGGCCTCTCCTCCTGCTGGAGGAGTTTGTCCTAGGGGTTGCTTCTTGTTCTGAAACATGAAAATGTGTGAAGCATAAAACTCCAGCTGTGAATACTTACCTCCCTGCAGTGTTAAAAAGTTCAATATACAAAACACCTGGTTTCAAGTAAAATGTACATCAAGATATACGGCGGAGAGACAGATTTAATATACCCCATAGGGACCTGGGGCGGTTTTTAAATTAAAGACACAACACACTTTTTTGTTTTTTTCAGATGCGGTTTTACTATTTTACAAATAATGAGCCAATAAACATGACACAGTCAAAGGGACAGTTTTAAGAAGAATGGAGAGGAGTATTTTCATCTAAATGAAAATCACTGCTCTGTCTCTACCTAGATACTTTGTAAATGTATTCCTGGTCAGTAAAATTCTTTTTACAAGTGATAAAGGTGGCCAAAAGCCTCCGTGATTTCAATTCAGTAGGAAAGAGTAGCTCTTTAAGCTACTATTCAGTAGCTATTTAAGCCTAGTGGCCTCCTAAATGTTTATCATGAATATAACTCATTTACTAGGAGATAAAAGTGGCAGGGGGGCCCTTCTAAGGAGAGAAACCCCCGTGTCTCCTACCACGTAAGAGCCCGATTAACTGTGAGGAATTATTGTTAAGGGCTTTAATGCTCCAAAATTAAAGGGCTTTAATGCTCCAAAAATGAAACTCAAGATTTTTTAGACGAAAAGAAAAAAAAAAATTATGGAAAAACATTGCTATTGGAAAAATGGAGAAGACGGGAAACATTTTTCCATGACCGTGACCAGTCATTAATGGGAGAAAATATCTTCAATGTTTTATTCTTTTTTTTTTTTTTTCTGTCTGAATTTCCTATCTCAAGGAAACAAGAGCAAAGTGGCTGTCCCCAGCAAGCATGGGGAGTGTGGCAGCCTGCGGACGTACAAGGAATCATCTCAGTGTGTAGTCCCCTTCGAAGAATGTGCCAGAAGCTCCAGTGGAAAGTGGATGCTCTGTTCCTGCTTTCCCTCCCTCTGTTCACACCCATGCGCCCTCCTCCGGTTTCTGACCCCTGCTTCCTAGATAGCCTAGGACAGTCAATGCCAGCTCCCCAGACATCAAGGCAGCTTTCCACTATGACCACTGGATAGTGATACAGGTCATTCCCCAAAGCCCACTTTAGAAAAGGTGCAAAGGGGCGCCCGGGTGGCTCAGTCGGTTAAGCCTCTGACTTCGGCTCAGGTCGTGACCTCGCAGTTTGTGGGTTCGAGCCCCGTGTCGGGCTCTGTGCTGACAGCTAGGAGCCTGGAGCCTACTTTGGATTCTGTGTCTCCCTCTCTCTCGTCTCCTTCCCTGCTCACCTTCTGCCTGTCTGTCTCTCTCTCTCTCTCTCTCTCAAAAATTAATAAACATTTAAAAATTAAAAAAAAAAGAAAAGGTGGAAAGAGGGGGCTTTAATTCCTCATCCTGTGACATTCCCGGGCAGCTGATGCACCGTTGTTAAAGAGCTCAGACCCTCTGACCAGTGACTGAGGAAACAAGCATGATGCAAGTTCCTTATCTGTAAAGTGGGAAAACATTCGTACCAACCTCATCACGTCTTGAAGAGGATGAGATGAGTTCAAATAGGAAAAAGTTTTAGAACAGTTCCTGTCACCAAACAAAACGGAACCCTTAGCCACCATTCCCATCATCATCATATCTTGGTTTTAGCAGACTCTTTGATTTGGCAGGGTATACCCACCCTACCGACAACTCTTGGTTCTACTTAATCTCCTGCTGAGCTTTTATTTAAAATATTTGGCAGAAATGCAAAGATACTGATGTTGTATACAAAATACTCATGCGGTCACTCAGCAAGTATTTGTTCATCAATTGCAAAGGTGTTCAACCACCAGGGTACTGTCTTTTCGAAACGAGGAAGATGCATGGGATTTGGAGTTTTGGATATCTGGGGGCCAAGAATGGTTCTAGTTTTAGTTTCGCACGGATAAAAATGATGCATCATTTAACATCTCAAACTATAAAATGCATGGTCACAGCCTCATCTGTTTGTGCAAGGGCGCTCCAGAATAATAAAATATTTCTCCAGTCAATTAATTCTCCTGCTCTCTGCAACGATCATTTTGTTCTCCTCATAAAAAGAGCCAACAACCCCTCCTCACTTTTCCATTCACCAGAATTAGGTGATCTTGCAAGAGTAAACAGAAGCCATTGGATGGGCGAGCTCTCTTTATATGGCAACCTGCGTCAGTAATCTCTTAGCAAACTAAAGAATTTTATTTCTCGTTTCGCCTGAGGCCAGGCTCTCCGTGTATGTTTCAATACTCTTTAGTCTCCGTGCCTCCACAATGCTTCCACAGGCTTCCATCAGCCTCACGCTTGTTCTCAACACAGCCGCCATCATCCTGGTGGTCCGAGAACATCTCTTTTCTGCTGAAAACCTTCCTCCAGTGGCTCCATCACTTTCAGAGTGAACACCAAAGTCCTGCTCGTGATCTGCACGATCTTTGCTCGTGCAAAGTCCTGCAAAGCCCTAGGGCCACAGCTCCCCAGATGGCTCCCTGGAGAGGCAACATCGGATCCCCCCAGAACCTGATAGAAATACAGATTCTCGAGCAGCACGTCAGATGTGGAATCAGAATTTCTGGGGGTGGGGAAAGCTACAATTTCACAAGCCTGCCAGGTGATTCTGACGCGTTTCTCATCCTTTCATCTGTTCCAAACTCCCAGTTCTCCATTTTCATGAAACTCCCCAGTCATGTTCCCACCTTGGGGCACCTGTACTTGGGTTTCTCTGCTTCACACACCATGTACCCACTGAAACTCACGCCTTAATGCCTTGCCTCCAAAATGTATTGACTCAAATGTCACCTTCCCAGCAAGGGTTGTCTCAAATGGCTTGTTTTACATTGGATCTTCCCCATCTATATGCACTCTGTCTTCCTTCATTGTTAGATGTGTTTTGTTTTGTTTTGTTTTGTTTTGTTTTCCACCGCATTTATTATCTTACCAAATACAAAACATTTTACTTCTCACGTTTGCCTGGCTCTACCATAGGAAGGTCTCTCCTTCCGGTATCACATTCAGCACTGTTCACCCACAGCCTGGAAGAGTGGAAAGGCTGCTCCGAGACATTGGTTGGGGGGGGGGGCCCCCCCCCCATCTGAACTTCGCCTTGTGGGCACTTCAGTTTCTTTTACACCAGGATGCGTGCGTATCTGCAGCTTTTTCTGTATTCTGTAGCAATAAATAATCCCCAAATCTTACAGTCTTAAAACAGTCCTGTTTTCCTTGGTCAGGATCACATGGGGACTCTGGGGAAGGTGTTCTGCTAGGATCTGCTGGGCTTTACTGGACTCTGCTCAGCTCACTGCCACGTTATCTTTTTATTATGAGAACTGAGCTGAAGGAAAATGCTCAAGGAGCAGGATGAGGTAGAGGGCACTCGTCGTGTCTCTAAAAGTATCTGCTAGGCTGTGACAAATGTCCACTCATATCCCACTGGCTGAAGCTGGAAGCGTGGCCAACTCCAGAATCTTTGGAAAAGCGAACATATTCTTTCAATAAGACTGGGTGGCCAAGAGAAGGAGAGGAAAACAGTTGGAAACAGATTGCTCGATCTGCCACAATATGTAATCCCTGCAAGGATGAGATAATCTTCCTTGGATTTCAGAGAACTACAGTATTTTTTTCTTAAGTTTATTTATTTATTTTGAGAGAGATGGCGAGGCGAGCGTGAGGGAGGGAGGGGCAGAGAGGGAGAGAGAGTGAATCCCAAGCAGGCTCCGCGCTGTAAGCTCAGAGCCCCATGCGGGGCTCGAACCCATGAACCGTGAGATCATGACCTGAGCTGAAACCAAGAGTCAGACACCAGACCCACTGAGCCACCCAGACGCCCCAAGAGCAGCTGTATTTTTAAAGGAAAGAGACACATTACTGGAGAGCCTCTCCACGTTGCAGATCTGGAATCGTTGGCCAGATACACAGGGAAATGACAGCTTTACTCTGTAAAGTAAGACTATGGGAGAGAAAGTGGTAGCCTCACTTTTCATGGAACACATTTAAGGCCTGTTTAAAATTGTTTACAAAACAGGGTATTTTCCTTTTGTAATTATTATTTTCATTGTAATAAAATACAGATAGTCTACCATTTTGCTATGGTAAAATACAGTTTACCAACATGCGTGCAGTTTACCGTTTAAACCATTTTTTTAAATTTTTTTTCAACGTTTTGTTTATTTTTGAGACAGAGAGAGACAGAGCATGAACAGGGGAGGGTGAGAGAGAGAGGGAGACACAGAATCTGAAACAGGCTCCAGGCTCTGAGCTGTCAGCACAGAGCCCGACGCGGGGCTCAAACTCACGGACCGCGAGATCATGACCCGAGCGGAAGTAGGACGCTTAACCGACTGAGCCACCCAGGCGCCCCAACTGTTTAAACCATTTTCATGTATAGTTAATTCAGGGGCACTACCTTCCACTATTTTGCAACCATCACCTCTTCTGGTTTTGGGTTTTTCTCATCAATCCAAATGGAAACCTCATATCTATTCACTCCTCATCCTCTTATCCCAGCCCCTGACAACCAACGATCTCCCTATTCTGGGTATTTCATATAAATGGACTCCTACAATATGGGCCCTTTAATCTCTGGCTTCTCTCACGTAGCAGAATGTTATCAAAGTCCAGCCACGTTGTAACATATATCACTAATCCCTTCTTTTTATGGGTGGATAATATTCCATTGTATGGAGAGACCACGTGATTATCTGTTCATCTGCTGATTAAATTTGGGTTGTTTCCAGCGGTGAGCTATTGTGAATGGTGCTGCTGAACATTTGTGTGAACATATTTGAGCACATGATTTAAATTTGGGGGGGGGGGGAGGTCTATACTTAGAAGTGGCTCTAAGTTTTAATGGGGATTGAGATACGTTAAATGATATGGTAGGGCAATATTTTAGATGATGACAGAGGGTTTTTTTTTAACCACATTTGTCTTGTCACCCATATTCCACCCCACCCCCCACCCCCGCCCTACACGCCAATCTGTTCGTTGCTTTAGGAGGAGTACATATATAGCCTAGAAGAAAGAGTTACAGAATAGATTTCTTTTTTATTTGAGCCAAACATTTCAAATGCTAGAATCAGGCACTTGAGATAAAATATCTTTGACATTCAGAAGATATGTGTTTCAAATATCAGCACTGAAAACACGATAAAATGGGGCATAGGATGTATCTGTAAACAAGAGATTGGAAAGAAAAAAAAGGGGGGGGGGCGTTTTTCCCTGGCCTCCCACTGGGGGTTTGAAAACCTTAAAGGAAGTGTAATGAGAAGGTGCAAACTTCAGTGAAATTTTGGGGAAATCTTAGAAAATAAAGGATCTAAGCTTTGATTCTCTGGAAAGGACAGTGGTATAGACAGCTCGATTCCACACAGAGCTGGAATGCTGAACACAATGGCTGAGTGCCGTGTCAAGGGGGCGTGCCTGGGCACATCCTCTGAGGCACCCAGCCCAGGGTCAGGGTCACACCACTAGTGACCCAGTGGCCCAGTCAGGGTTGCAAAAACTCATTTGCAAATGTGAACGTAGTGACTGGAACCCAGAGTGGGTTGTCAGACATCAGATATCATTGGTAAGAAATGCTGGCTCATGACCTCAGAAGAATTCCATCACAGAAGTCACTGGGGCTTGCATGGTACTTACAGAGTGAAAACCGGTGGTTTAAGCCCTTAAAACGGGTCAATTAATTTAATGTGATTATCAATGCTTTGGAACAGATACTTTTATTATAATCTTGTCTTAGGTACAGAAATTAAGGCATAATTAGGGTACATAACTTGCCCAAGATAGCCCGGAGGGGAGGAAGACCCGAAACAACTCCCATTTTCCATCCCCAGTCACAGAGAAGGAAAGGGGTCGGGGAATATATGTGACAGAGCATTTGAGGCTGGATTTTACCTTGATCTGCAAAATTACGTGTTTTGTCATCAGTGGACATCTGGACCTATCCATTGCATAGTTCTCTATCTACCTGTCTTTCTGTCTCTTATTACATATCAATCTCCACATTTCTTGCACTGCCTAGAGTAGTGCTGGCTACACAATAAACATTTTTTTAATGTTTATTTATTTTTGAGAGAGATAGAGCATGAACCAGGGAGCAAGAGGGATAGCAAGAGAGGGAGACAAAGAATCCAAAGCAGGCTCCAGGCTCTGAGTTGCCAGCACAGAGCCCGACGTGGGGCTTGAACTCGCAAACTACGAGATCATTACCTGAGCCAAAGTCAAGGGCTTGACCCACTAAGCCACCCAGGTGCCCTTCTCACTAAACATTTTAAAATGTGCTTGAGGACTCGACAAATAAAATCAAGGAATTTATTTATTTATTTTTAATTTACCAAGAGGTCGAAATTGATCGTTGCATTCATGATTTTTTTTTTAATTTTTTTTTTCAACGTTTATTTATTTTTGGGACAGAGAAAGACAGAGCATGAACGGGGGAGGGGCAGAGAGAGAGGGAGACACAGAATTGGAAACAGGCTCCAGGCTCTGAGCCATCAGCCCAGAGCCCGACGCGGGGCTCGAACTCACGGACCGCGAGATCGTGACCTGGCTGAAGTCGGACGCTTAACCGACTGTGCCACCCAGGCGCCCCTCATGATTTTTTTTTAAACAATTGAAATAGGAGCCATTTATTGGCATTTTCTGGACTTTAACCTATCTTTGAAATTCATATTGACGCACAAGTTGAGTGATGTAGCAGAACAACAGTAAGTCTGAAGGAAACAGATTTTACCGGCTTAAAACTTCCAGTTTGGCAGAATACTGAATCACAGAATGTTATATCTAGAAGGCATCAATACTGTCCTTAAATAGATGAAAAAACCTTAGAGGTATAACTGTAACATGGTTCCCATTGCTAAATAATTACAACAAAGGTTTGAATAGGACACTAGTCATAAAATTCTTCTAAGGTCCCTGGTCTATTCTTGGAGAGTTGAGATGTCCTTGAAATTAGTATAACCTTCTTGTTTTTTATTTTATTTTTTTTTTTATTTAGTCTTCCTCGGAAAAGTAAAGTGTTAAATGGGCCAGGAGGAAAAAAACCAATCTTTAGACAACCTGGTGCACCAATAACTTTATTTTACATCAATAGGCATGTATCCTTCTGTACCCTACCCCACCCCTGGAAGCTAAGGAATTGTATTAAATCAGGACTATATATTTCTATTACGTTAAATTAGACTGTCTGTTTATAAGTCTACACAGGGCATTATTAGGAAAACCTCATGTCATTCTCTCAATGACAGCTTGGGTCTCTAACTAATAATCTGAAATTTAGCTTGCATTTACTATAGTGTCTATTTCCATAAGTTCTGTGTTAGGTAAAGGAGACATGATATTTATATTTTGAATAATATCCCAACTTTAAAAGTGGAACAAATTAGTCTTGCATGAAGTAGAATGATGGGCCTATTCTCACCCTGAAAATTAGTAGTGCATCTAGAAGCTACTTTTAATGGCCCAATTACCACACTAATATTAGAATTGTAAAAAGAACCCATAGCAGACGTTCTAATTCAATTTTATCTATAACTTAAGGGGAGTGAGACAGGGGCAGATGTTTTGCGGTGTGCTTTTTATATACAATGCCCATATCAATTTTGAAGTATATTTTTTAAGGGCATATTTGGGGGAGTCTGCCAAAGTGAGATTGCAGAAGGGTAAGAGTGAGGTAGAGAAGTCCATTTTGTATTTCCAGTCTACATGATGGATCTCTTGGGCCAGGCTGTTTTCTGTGTTTTCACTTTTCTTGTCTCTACGTCTTAAGTTTTTCCAACAGGATGCGCAGTGCATTCCATAATATAGAATACACGATGTTCCCGAGCATAACAACAATCTCTAGACAGTGACCATCTAGTCAACTCCTATCTCTGTAAGTGATAGCAGAGGCGGGCTCTACGAAAAAGACTCCCATGGCCAATTCTAGAGAATGGCCTGATTTGATCTGGAAAAAAATGTACAAAATTGATATCTGGGCAGCATATATTTTAGAATCAGTGCACCACACTGGCAGCCCATTCACAAGCACTCTAGGTACCTTGATGTTTCCCAAAGCTGCGAAAAACACAGATTGGATTATGCCATAGTTGTCATTTAAAATCACAGTGAAAATAGTCTGATAGATGTCAACCTGCCACTGGGCTGCTTAATTGTTCTATTTTGCCATGCGCCAACACGAAAAGGTACGATTCATTCAATATGACCTTATGGACAAACAAATATTTAACAAGTCCTGATTAAAATCCATTGCCAAATAACAATACAGCTTCGATATCAGTGACAGTTGAACACTAACATAAGGATTGCGCGGAAAGCTGAGTTTGAAGAAAGGGATAGCTTGAATTTGAGCTCGCAGGAGCTCACTGCCTTAAAATCCCCTTACCTTGCATTCTGTTAGAAAAAGAAAAAGAAAAAGATTAGAGTGCAATTGGCTAGAATTTCTTCACAAGATCGTGAAACTGCAGCTTGCTAATTACTTCCACGGATACAAACTATGAGGAGTTGCATGCAGAAGGTCTGCGCTGGAGAACCATTGAGAAGAAAGTAAAGAAGGCAAGAATGGACAGAGGGCAAAGTTCACATGCAATATGGTTGCAGAGGAGGCTACAAGAAGCTATGGTGCTCAGGGAAACCTTAAGAATTGTCCCACAAGGTGCCTGGGTGCCTGGGTGGCTCAGTGGGTTGAGTGTCCGACTTGGGTTCATGTTATGCTCTCACGGTTTGTGGGTTTGAGCCCCGCATCGGGGTCTGTGCTGATAGCAAGGAGCCTACTCAGGACTGACTCTCTCTCTGTCCCCCCTGCTTGCACTTTTTCTTTCTAGAAAGAAAAAAAAAAGGGTAATACGTGTAGTGTGAGACTTCACCCACCCACCCATAATTCATTAAATCGACTCGGAACACGGTTGGTTGCTGGGCAGAGCGTGACGTTTAACCCAGGATGGTGTGGAGAATCAGGGTTCTCTCATAAAGGGTGTTCACTACCTGGCAAATGCTGTCACTCCCTCTTGTCATAAGCTGATCAAGCCTCTATAGCTAATGTAAATCGCCTTTTTTACTTGTGATTCTATGTCCTGGCTCATAAATAAACTACCAGTAGTGCAGCTTTATATATATATACGCATACAGAACGTGTCGCCCACAGGACACGGCACAGGGTCAGGCTTCCTATTCCAGAAGGTTGGAGTTCAGGTCAGGGATGCCTCCCTACCCCACTCAAACATTTCACTTGTGCTCACCCCTGGTGTGACGGGCACCTTTAATCTATGCTTAGTCAGCCATACAATATAGGCACCATCGACAAAACCTATTTTCAAGGCTGAATTCTTTAACTTTTCTCTTGGTTTAAAGGGGAAGGGTGTGCATTACAAACGAGCCCTGGACCAGAAACCCTGGAACACAGACCGTTTGAAACACGGCAGCCGGCAGTGCCGTCCCTAAGACAGTCTACCATATGAGGTTTTGAGGTTGCGATGAGATCCGGAGGTTTGGGGAGCAAGTGTGAGAATAATACCACTCGGGACCTCCCTTTGGATGTAGGCTGTAGTTTGAATTCACTGCGTTCGTCATTTTGCATTTCGCTTTCCCACAAAGGCGTATTTGCATACTTTGGAATGAAAACGTCATATCTAATCTCACATCAAACTCTGTAAGCTACTACCATATGTAGTATGTGTGCTCGCGTACTGATCAGTGGCCCCAAAACTTGTTACTCTCCAAGGAACATGTAAATTGCAGACGCATGAGAGCCATCGTGGAAGGCCGGGCAGCAGTCATGGCCGGTGCGGCATGATGGTGATGATAAGCGTACCTATGAGGTGGGGGGAGGGGATTGGGTTACTAGCGGTCATGAACTTCTCGAAGACCAGGCTGTGCTCTACTCATTTATTCCTGCCACTGCACACAGTGAATGAGGGAAGAGTGGGGAGGCTGTTTTTTTCTCCTAAATAAACAGAATATTTCTTCTGAACTCGTGTGGCTTCCCCTTTAAAATGACTCAAGTCCTTGGGAAAACATGACATCGCTAATGGTATCGAGGGCCAGATACTCTACAAGGCTATGCACCTGTGAATATGCAATAAATCTTGGTTGACTGGTTGACTAGTGTATACAATACTTCTATGGTTCTCCTAAAGATCAAGCAAAGGACTAAGTCATCTTGCAAGGTTTCTTCCAGCCTAATAATTCTGCTTTTGTCTTTCTAGTCACAGATGAAAGATGAGACCAACGGCTATAATATTGCCTGTTTCAACATGTGACCTTTAATAAATGATGCATGGCATTTTAGGCTTTCTACCTTAAGCACACGTGTAGATGGCCCTTTCATTAGGAACTGTGGCCGAGATGCCATTTTGACACCCTGGGTCAGGTGCCTCACCCCCTGGGCTTACTAGGACTTTGAACAAAAGTGCAATCTCATGCCGAATTGCTGCAGGCTAGGTCGGTGGTTGTTACCTCTCAGAAATCACTGTTTATGGGGAAGGCCTCCCCGGGCTGTATTTTCTTACGTTAACTTTAATGAGTGACAACAGGATTGTCTAGGGAGCGAAAGCTCCTTGGGATTTGGTACTTAAGGGGCGCGGAACCACATACTTCTTTCTTTTTCTTGTTCTCATTGTCTGACTGTGGAATCCATGCAGCTCATAGAATATCAGTAAATTTTAGAAATTATTTTTTAAATAATAAATGACCCATAATCTTATTACCCAGAGGCTACATTCCTCTACTCACATTATAGTGTATCTCCTTATGATTATTTACATATATAACGTGTGTGTGTGTGTGTGTGTGTGTGTGTGTCATAGTTGGTATCCTGTGTGTCCAGTTGTATATCCCAACCTGTCACTTCCTCGTTTCATACACGTTTATGGCAACATTCTGGGGTATTGTGAGGGCTTTTCTCCATCACAACTGGTCCTCTGCGTGACGTACTTGGTGTCCGTTTCTACACTGTCCTTCATTCTTCAACGCATGTCTGAAGCGCCCCAATTCCGGAGAAACTGGCAAGTCCTCTATACTCTACAGGACACCTTCTGTCCTTGATTTTGAATTTTCTGATGACTCCCGCCATCAAAGCACACGAGAATCATCCCTTGATTCCCTGAATAATAGCTAGTCTTTTCTTTCCCCCCTCTTTTTATGCTTGCTGCTTAATGTTGGCGGTTCTCCAGAGTTCCTTGTGATGATGCTCACCTTGAGGCCGACACTCTTAACTTCCTCTTGTCGTCCCCTCTTGCCACGGGGGTTTCCAAATGTCTGTGCTGCAGATCTTTCTCCCAAATCCCAGTGAGACGAATATGTATTGAGTTCTTGCTACTTGTAACCCGGGGTTGTATTCCTTAGGAATTTGAAGGTAAGTAAGGACGTTATGCCTGACAGATTCTGTGGCCAAAGGATGCAGTTTCGCCAGCCTGCTGCACGTATGCTATTTAAAATTCAAAAGGTCCCAATTAGACTGCATTATTTCCAAATGCAAAGCCCCGTCACCCTCCTGTATTCCCTGCCTGGGTTAAGGACCTCTTCGTGCAAACACGCAATAAAGATCAAGCCCTCCATAGACACCCTCTTTCCATCCCAGTGAGCTCCCAATTTCTCTTACGTCCATCTTTTGTTTCAACCTAACTCTCAGTATCTGCTTTTCTCTCTCCAGGGTTGGTGCCATAAAATTCTAAATGTTCTCTCTCCTTCCTGCTTTCTCCCCTTAATGCTCACTTCAAATTGCTAACTGAGTGAGCCTTGCTATAAAAATGGTCACTTACCCACTTTTAAAAACATGAACAAAAATAAGAATGGCAAAATAATGGCAGCCTCCCATTGCCTAATAAATGATTCACCACTGCTTATTGAGCTAAGTATAAAATAAAATTAACTGTAAGTGAATGAGCTTTCTAACTATACCTTAAAACTAAGTGGTTTCAATAAATATTTCTATCTTTGAGAATTCAAGTCCTATTTCTGTATGTGAAAACATGCTATTAAATTCTCTTTAGTCAGGGTAACCACACTAAAGGGGGATATTGTTTAAAGAGGCAGGTTTGCAAAGCGGCTAAGATTTTTAGATTGAACCAAAACGAAAAGTTTGAATCCAAACTCTTCCACTAGCTACCTACATAACTTTTTTTTTTTTCTTTTTGAAAGAGAGCGAGAGAGCAAGCATGTGCGAGCTGGGGAGGGGCAGAGAGAGAGAGAGGGGGACAGAGGATCTGAAACAAACTCTGTGCTGACAGCAGAGAGCCCGATGCGGGGCTCGAACTCAGGAACTGCGAGATCATGACCTGAGCTGAAGTCAGATGCGTAACCAATTGAGCCACCCAGGCGCCCCCAACTATTATTATTGTAACTAGAAGACAGTTTCTTTCACCGAGATCTGAAATTATGAAACAGACACCATGCTATGCAAATAAATAACACAGCCGCGGCTTGGAATATTTGCGATGATGCCTAAACTTATTTTTACTCAACTCGGGAAAGAACGAGGAAGACAAGTGGTCACTGAAAAAGTTTAGACTCACTTGCATCGGGTATTTTCTGGTGCTTATGATCTGGAGGCCTGATACCTCTGGATGAAAGCAGCTTAATTCCACTGTTAGGGTTTTCCAGACTGATACCGCCTTTGAGGGCTGGTAAGGTTGCTCTACTCACTGTACATCCTTCAAATAGCGGGATCTCTCAGGCAAAGATTTAGGTGGCTCCAAGCCAGATCTCAGCATCCACAGGGGAATAAGATCTGTCGCAGACAATATAAAGAAATTTGGTTTGATTTAGCCCTGAATCTGGGAGGCGGGTGAGCGTTCTATCAACTTGTGCAGATGCTGACCACGTCTCTTTCTCCATTTATTTTGTTTTTTCCCTTCCAAAGGAAAATATCGTGGATTCCATATAGTTCACATCAGTAGATTTCACCTCCCTTTAAGGGTCTGTCACAAAATAATAGTCACACGCGGACTTCTGGGGAAGCAAACATGTGTCACTGAAGGCTTCCTTTCCAAGACACTGAGGCCACGAGGAAGACTCCCACAAAACCATTTACTTCTGTGAAATCAAGTGCAAAAGAACTCCAGACTGTGACATCATCCTGGTCATGAGTAAAGGTAACCTGGGAAAGGGACTTGGGGGCATTTGGTCACGGAAATTTCCCAAAATCACACGATGGTCTATGATTTTCATTCATATTGCTTTCCTACTTGACAGTATTAACATTATTCAGGGAAAAGATCCTACTTATGATCTTGATTGAAAATCCCGGGGTGCCCGGGTGGCTCAGTCCGTTGAGCATCTGACTCTTGGTTTCAGTTCTTGGAGTCATGATCTCGTGGTTTTGTGAGTTCGAGCCCCATGACTGGCTCTGCGCTGACAGTGCGGAGCCTGCTTGGGATTCTCTCTCTCTCTCTCTCTCTCTCTCTCTCTGACCCTACCCCCACTCGCGCTGTCTCTGTCTCTCTCAAAATAAATAAACTTTAAAAAAGAAAATAAAAGTCCAAATACTGACACATATATCTGAGCAATAAACCAATCGGAAATGGAAAACTCTACTTGCTAAGATTGGGATCCACCTGGGGCGCCTGGGTGGCTCAGTTGGTTAAGCGTCCAACTTCGGCTCAAGTCAAGATCTCCCTGTTTGTGGGTTGGAGCTCCGCCTCAGGTTCTGTGCTGACAGCTCAGAGCCTGGAGCCTGCTTCCGATTCTGTGTCTCCCTCTCTCTCTGCCCCTCCCCTGTTCACGCTCTGTCTCTGTCTCAAGAATAAATAAACATTAAAAAAAAAAATTGGGATCCACCTGAGACCAGGCACCAGGACTTCCATGACACCTGCCAATAAATCTTCAAGCATCGTTTCCTCCTAAGTGCATGTCTATTAGCTGCACCTCCCCTCCCCTCACCTGGAAGCTGTGGAGGGTGGAGTGGGGAGGAGAGGAGTGGGGGGTGGGAGAAGGTCACTCAAGCCAATAAAATCCCAGACAACCCTTTGTTCTCTCCACCTTCCCTAACGCCCCGGTGCATTTTCTCCCCATCTACCAACCTCTTCTACAATATTTAAAACTAGCATGGTACTTTCTGACTACATCTGTGATACAGCCAAGTCATTCGCAGCTGTCTGTGTGTTTCTCAAAAGCACTTCTGGATAATTCGGACAATGATAGTTTTGGTTTCACTAGTCCAGACTTTTAAAAATCCTACCTGGAGAAGGCAGAAGTCACACAATAATAACTGGACAGTGGAGGCTAAGCAGAGAGCCAGAGGTAGTTGAGAGAAGTAGAGGTCACAGGGTCTCCGTGGAAGGCACCCTGGGGGTGCACGTATAGGGCGAGGGAGCCGTCTGCACAGGGGTGGGGGGGAGGGGGGCCGCCAGTTACTCCTGCTTCATTTTCCAGCCATCTGTCACTAAGTTAGCAACTGGGTCTCAGCCCTCTAACTATGCTTCTTTCAATGTGGACCGCTCACGCTGAAGGGCAAGGCCGTTGTCACTGAGCCTCCCGGCGACATTGACAGGCACATTCAGATATGAAAAGTGGATCTTCAGAGGAAAAGCCCTCCGTCCACACCCAGCATTATCAGCCTTTCACAAACCAAGTGCACGAGAGCTGGCACACATCGGGCGGTCACGATCTCATGTGAAGGTAGCTCAAAGTCCTACTTTCCCCGGAGCTTCCGCTGCCATTAGAGTCAAAGCTAACGAATGCCATCACTCCCTTTTTTCCAGTACAATTACTGCATTTTGATAAAACACACTTGGGGCTCTTTCCCAGGAAAAGGCAGCGTCAGTAATGTAGCCTCATACTAATCAAAAGCAATTCTGAACAGAAAACATCCATTTTATGAATATAGAAATGTCCCCTATTATATTTGAGACAGAGCATGGTGGTGACATCCGGCAAGGCGACAGGGCAAATCTTGAAAGTAATTTGCTGGCCATAAAGAAAATGCTTAATTAGAAAATACGGTTCATTTAGATAACTTTACCATGAAGTAAATGATGATGGCACATGAGTGGATTTAGCTTTCATGCGCTTCATAGGTTTTCCTGTGCTGGAATTAGGATCCACAAAAATGACTACTCTCCTGTGCATTTTCCAGTGGTTCTTGAAAGAATTATTAGATATAGTACTTTTCATACCATTTAATTTGTAACTGTCTTCAAATGGTAAGAATTTATACAGGTATATTTATATTAGCATTTATTGGAGATAAAAGAGAAACAAAAATGTTCAAGAACCTTTTCAAAGAAAAACATGAAGGGATGTCAGTAGTGAATGCTTCTGGATGTGTCACTCTTTTATTCTGCTATTCTAAAAACAAATTTCAATTGCTAAAGAAGGGCCAGGAACATAGCTTCCTTCCATCAGATGGAACATTGCCTTTCTTTTTCTTCTTTTTCTTTTTCTTTTTCTTTTTCTTTTTCTTTTTCTCTTTCTTTCTTTCTTTCTTTCTTTCTTTCTTTCTTTCTTTCTGTCTATAATTTTTGGGAAGAACCAACTTGGGAATAATTAGTTTTGCATTTAGTTCTCAAAATGTGAAAACATTCTTACGCTTAAATGTCATGTAAGAAATGCTTACTGCTTAATATTGCATTCAATTTTCTGGCCAGTGTTATCACCGAATCTTCAATTAGTAATTTAATTCATGTTCATCCTAAAATGAATACTATTGTGATCATCATAATCATATCCATTTCATAGATGAGACAACCAAGTCATGGAAAGTCTCACTAACTTGCCTGTGGTCACCCAACTAATGAGTAGTAGGGCTGAACTTGAACCTATGTAGTGCCTATTTTTTCTGTTTGGTGCTGTCTCATTGGGATGTTCCCAATAACATGTAACAGGTACATGTACATGACATGTAAATTCCACATCATTTCACCTTTTTAACAATAAAGAGACTAAGAGAGGTCAAGTAATAAACTAGTTATTATAGAATCAAAGTCAAGTTTTTCTGACTTCAGTGTTTTTTCCCCATAGCCCTATGTTACAGTCAGTGCTTGGGGCTTTGGGAAGCCACACATAATACCATGACTACTGTATAATTATCAGACTATCAGAAAAGTATTACTTAATATAGCTTTATATACACTTCCATACTTTAATAGTAATAGGTTTTTAGAGAAGATCCATTCCAAAATAAACAAAAAAATTCTGAAATATATATTAAGAATAAGATGTTGGTGTAATGACATACTAAATGAATAAATGAATTTGGTGTTTCTATTATGGGCAAAAATGTGTGGACCACGAGGGGAGAATTCTTAAGAGTGAGATTTTTACGGTGAGCCCTGTCACCAATTAATTGTTATGAATACCAATTATCTGGTATCAATTTGGAAAGAAAAACCCAAACCAAACAAAAAAACAGCAGATTCCTTTCAGCTGTATCAGTTGTCAAGATGAATAATGTTCTCACTGGAAAAAAAAATTATTTTTGATTAAAGTGTTTTAACAAAATTACGTACAAACACACAAAATACCTCATATGCTGTTAAATGAGAAAAACCACTTGCCAAATAGTACAATTTCAGTGTGTGTGTGCATGCATGTTTATAGAAATGCACAGAAAATGATATGTGGAAGACTGACTAATCATCATTAGTTCCGTTAATTGGGTTTATATCAAATATTTTGTTAATTTCTATAATATTGGATCTTTTTATAATGGAGAATGCATTGCTTTTCTAACAAGAGAAATGACTATATAAAAAATAATTATCTATACATACGTTTTACCAATCAAACACTGCAAAGTGTAGCAATAACCCTTAAATTTTGTATAGGAATTAATACAGGTATGAATGGCAGGGAGAAATTAACATCAAGGTAAACTAAAATTCAGGACTGATTTTTTTTTTTTTAATTTGGCCACATTTTCCCAAATCTATTTCTTTAGAGCAGTACGTGGTTTGTTACTTGTGGAAAACTTCGGTTGCCATTGTTGGGTAAATAATATTCAATAGAACAAAGAAGAAAATCACCATACTAAATAAATAGTGGGTAGTACATACAAAACTAATAAGATTCAAATACAAACAAAATAGGGGCGCCTGGGTGGCTCAGTCGGTTAAGCAGCTGACTTCAGCTCAGGTCATGATCTGGAGGTTCTTGCTCTCGATCCCCGAGCGGAGCTCTGTGCTGACAGCTCAGAGCCTGGAGCTTGCTTCTGATTCTGATTCTGTGTCTCTTTCTCTCTCTGCCCCTCTCCTTCTCATGCTCTCTCTCTCTTTCTCTCAAAAATAAATAAACATTAAAAATAATTTAGGGGCACCTAGGTGGCTCAGTGGGTTAAACATCCCACTCTTGGTTTTGGCTCAGGTAATGATCTCACAACTCGCGGGTTAGAGCCCTAAGTCAGGGTCTGTGCTGGCAGCAAGGAGCCTGCTTGGGAATCTCTGTCTCCCTCTCTCTCTGCCCCTCCCCCGTCTCTCTTTCTCTCTCAAAAAAGAACAAACATCAAAATATTTTTACAAATTTTAAAAACTGTTTTACAAGATCAAAAGTAAAATCAAGAGAACCAGATCAGTCTTTGGACTGATAGGGATTTCACTTTCGTTTGCATACATACAAAGAAATGCCATACTGTTTTTACATCATAACACAAAAGGCGTTATATGACATATAACTTCACCATATTTAGAAATCATAAAAGTGAGACTTGAAGACATATTATTCTGAGAATTAAAATATTATAAACATGGAGCATTTGATGAAGTATAACAGAAAGTTTGTGTTGATATCTTTCTATTTAGTTTATGGCACAAGTTTCCTTTATATATTGAACTTCCACATCTATAACCCAATTCTTTCTCCTTCCTTATGGCTTACGCAGGAAGTGTGAGAACCCAACAGAATGAGTATTAAGTTCATCACTGCATCGGTCAGGGGTCCTTAAAGGCATCAGAACCCTGAGAAATGTTGTGGGGAAAACATAATAGGTATGGATCAGACCCCACACCAGTGTTGGGAGACATGTAACAAGACCTGGAATATAGGTAAGATCAGAGCGGGGGTCCTCTGCTGTCATCAGAGAAGCCAACTATGCCCCAAACTGGGAGCAAGAAGGAAAACTCAAGGGTCATGTCTCAGAAGCTGAGGCTTCTGTGTGGTCAACACTCTGGGTCTAGAGCCAAGCACGTGATCATGGAGTTGGGACCGTTATTGTTCAACAGGATCAGTAGACAGGAAAAAGAGCCATACTCAAACCAGAGAAGAAGAAGGAACTTCTGGAACCCATCAGGTGTTTCTGTGTTCCCTGTCACTACATCTGACTACAACCAGCTCTAGAAAGTAATGATAATTACTTGAATGCCACCTTTCAATTTCACGCCATTCCGCTTTTGAGCAACTTTTACTTGGAACTGCACATTCCCAGCCTAACTAAATTCCTGCTATATAAATTGCCTCAGTCTGAGAGTACAGGTACATTGATATCTGCTAATGAATCACACCTTCTAGTTCCAGCCCTTCTTTGCCACCATTCTCAACACTGATCCTAGCATGCTCATATGTGAGTCTCTTGGGACAATGGGCGATTAGCAAGCATGATGGGAGCAGAGGCTTGATGGGTGTTCACTCACTGGAACATGCATTCTTGGAACCCAGCTGCCATGTAAGAACTTCAGGATGCCATCCCTGAAGGCCAGGAACCATGTGGCAAGAAAGGCCTTGATTCCACAGAGAAAGAGACATCCAGCCATCGCGGAGTCGCAGCTGAGCTCAACTATGACAAAACCCACCCATTAAAAATAATAACCACAAGTAGGAGTCCAGGCATAACCAACAGAAGAGTCACCCAGACAGCCCACAGAATCTAAAGAAAAAGTCCTCTTGCAAGCAACTGAGTTGTAGTTTAGGTGTGAAGTAATAGGCAACTGAATCGATCACCAAACTAAGGTGAATTCTTCCATCGCCAATAAAAAATAAAAGTAAATCTTAATTTTATCACCATCACCACAAGAAACTCTTAAAAAGTCACAGAGCTCAATTTAAAAAGGGCTCTTTCATTGAGCCTTAGCTTTGCCATTCAAATGACCACATTGGTGACACATCAATGACCTTTCAACACAATTAAGACCCGGGGTCACTATAATGTGAATGATTAACATTTATTGAGTATTTACTGTGTGTCAGCTTCTGCATAAGGGGTTTTATTCAGTGAATTCTTACAACTTCATGTTTCAAAGATGATAAGTATCCCTTGGTAGAAATGTGAAGGAACTCACCCTAAGGCACAGCTGGATGGACCTGCCAGAGTTCTGGACCTTGGCAGACTCGGCCAACTTAACCCTCCACTGGAACACTTCTGACCACCCCAGGCGCTTGGGTGTAGGCAACATCTCAGCTCCACATTAGTGCCGAAGCACAGGCATTAAAGTCCTTTTACTTGCTGGCATCACAGCATGTTGACCTGAGCTTGAAAAGGCTTATTCTGACCCCAGCAGTCCTTCCAGAAGTTGCTTCAAGGGACCAAAGGGAGTTAGTTAGTAGAGGGAGGCCATGCTAGAACTCTGCATCATCTTTCCTCGGATGATGGAAAACCTGCTGGGCAGAGAGCTCAGGCTCTGTTCCAGCTCCATCCACCTTGCGGTCACATGGAAGTACAGAACAATCCTAAATGCTACCAGGTTTCATTTATTTGGTTTGCACTTGGAAGTTTATTGTTTTTCTCCTGAGGAACTTTGCCACCAACACCATGGGCATTCCAGGAGTTAGATGTTCTATCTTGGGTTCAAGCATGACAATAAGGAAAACAGAAATTAAGGAGTATCCTGCCTTTGGTCTTCAGAAAGCTAAACCCTGAATTGGTGGAGAGGCTTCAATACATGAAAGACATGTCTGTGAGTGACAGTTGGAGATTTGAGCCTCCCATGGAGGCTTGAGAGATCCCCTGGGCTAAATAGGAAAGAGATAGATGGAGTTGAAGAAAACACAGAAGGTCAGTGCTTCAAATAGATGACCCATTCTCTGATACCAGGCGGAGGTTTGAGCAAAGGGCTGGGGAAGGAGAAGAAAGGCTCAAAAATGGAAAAGAGTTCATAGGAAATACATGTAAAATATGTCTTAGGCTTCCTGAGAGAGCATCATGGCCTGTTAACGATTGTAAAACAGAGAAATGGCTACAAAACCCTGACCTAGTATCCAAAAGCATCTGCTAATTATAAGCAAACTGAAAGCAGGAGCAGGTCAACAGTCCAGCATGGAGTCTTTTGTGAAGATCTGGTAACATGAAGAATTCTTTAGGGGTGCCTGGGTGGCTCAGTCGGTTGAGCGTCCAACTTCGGCTCAGGTCATGATCTCACGGTTCGTGGGTTCGATCCCCGCATCGGGCTCTGTGCTGACAGCTCAGAGCTTGGAGCCTGTTTCGGATTCTGTGTTTCCCTCTCTCTACCCTTCCCCCACTCACTCTCTGTCTCCCTCTGTCTCAAAAATAAATAAACATTAAAAAAATTAAAAAAAAAGAATTCTTTAGTAAGTCTTCTTGGGCAAAGACTCAAGACCAAATGGCAGACCCACCTCATGAGTCTGTTTGTATAGGATCTCAACATGCAAACAGAGCTTATTTAAATAGAAATGAAGAAGTGCTATAACTCTATTTCCTTAATGCTTTAGCTGTACACATTACATTGTTTCTTATCTGCTACAACCCATGTACAGTTATCCACTCTACAAGGCTGTGGGTAGTTGAACAGATGGTGTAAGGTCAGACTGTAAGATCAGAGGGCTGGATTATTTTCCTCTGGAGGCATTGAGTGACGTGTGAGAAAAGCAGAGAAGAAACAATCAGAGAGAAAAAAAATCTATCTATCTATCTATCTATCTATCTATCTATCTTCTATCAATCATCTCAGAAAAATATGATCTCAAGAAGACCAAGAGAATTCAAAAGCTTAGAAAGATCATAACTTGAAGAAGGGGACTTACCCAATAATGTCAAATAAAGGAAACCTTTAAATGGTTTAAGAAGAGACAATGTTTAAAAGATTAAATATAGTAAAAAACTGGCGAGGGAGCTCTGTGGGGCCTCTCTCATGAAAGCGCTAATCCCATTCATGAAGGGTCCACCCTTGTGACCTAATTACCTCCAAAGCCCCCACCTCCCAATCTCATCACCTAGGGAGTTAGAATTCTACCATATGGACTTTGGAGGGAAACAAACTTTAAATCTATAGCACTGAGATATCTGAGTTAGCAGTGTGCTAAATTCGAAAGGTTTTGCAAGCTGTTGCAAACAGGAATATGTACTTGGGGAATGGTCACAACGAACGTAAGAACACATGTCAGAGGGTCTGACTATTACAGACCTGGCAAAATACAATAGTCATTTGAAAGAGAGAGAATCAGTGGGGTTTCAAGTGGAGAAGTAAGAAGGAAGCATGCATGAGAACATGGGCATAGAAAGTACTGGACAGAGAATACATTAAGTATGCAAATCCTAGACTTCAAGAAGCAAAAGGGATGGGATTACATGAAGGATGAGAAGATGCATCTCTTCTTTGGAACTCTTGAAGAAGTATGCAAAAGGGTGTGGAAAGAAGTTACACAAAAGGAAAAGGTGGTGGGGAATTGGTAAACCAAACAGCAGCTGTTCTTAAGTTCATAATAAAAAGATGGAAGCACCACAGATCAATCCGTGGTGGCAACTAACCATGAGTTCATGTAACAAGAATGCACTTAGAACAACATCCATGCGAAATGAGTAAGAACGTGCATAGGCTTAATGCCCTGCATGTAGCAAAAAAAAAAAAAAAATTAACATTTACTAAATAAAAAATTACAAATGAAAATAATTGCCAAATACCACTGTTGTTTTTTTGTTTGTTTGTGTGTGTGTGTGTGTTTCAGTCCAAAGCTCCTGTGACTGTGTCTCATTGTTTATGGGAAACTCTTCAGTATCTGCTCAGAGTCAGCTGACTACATGTTGCAAGTTCTTCCTCCACAAAATAGACATAAGAGTCCACATTTCCCAGGGTTGTTATGGGAGCTCTTTGATGTTTATAATTCCTTCTAGGATACAGAATCTAAAATCTGCTACTCACATATGAAAGAATAATCTGAAAGACCTACTTAAAGTCCATTTGCCCACAGTAAATGACAGGGATTATGTAACAGGTGGAGAAATTTCAATTCACTTATATATACTTTTACTTTATACATTTCTATTTCTTTTTTTTTTAATTTTTTAACATTTTTTTATTTATTTTTGAGACAGAGAGAGACAGAGCATGAACGGGGGAGGGGCAGAGAGAGAGGGAGACACAGAATCGGAAGCAGGCTCCAGGCTCTGAGCCATCAGCCCAGAGCCCGACGCGGGGCTCGAACTCACGGACCGCGAGATCGTGACCTGAGCCGAAGTCGGACGCTTAACCGACTGAGCCACCCAGGCGCCCCTATACATTTCTATTTCTTAACCATAGAATCTAAGGAGCAGACAGATAATATAACCAAATGCTAAGAAGATAAGTCTCCAGAACCAATGAAACTGGCAGGTTGACTCACCTAAGGTAAGTGAATGTTGGAATGTTCCATGATACCAAAAAACAAACAAACAAACAAACAAACAAACAAAACATGGCATGAGACTATAAATAAATTAATACTCCTAAATACATAAAGAGGCAACTTATGTTCATGGAAAAAAATAATTGTCACTTAGGAAACAACTTCCTCCTCCTCCTCCTCCTCCTCCTCCTTTTCTTCTTCTTCTTCGTCTTCTTCTTCTTCTTCTTCTTCTTCTTCTTTCTTCCTCTTCCTCTTCCTATAACATACTGTAAAACTAAAAGGATTAATCTATAAAGCTAAAAAAAAAAAAAAAAAAAACCATAACTGTCATGATAGAACTACCTCTCTAGACCATGATATATTTTGGGTTGGGAAGTCCATCAAGAGTAAAGTTCTCTTTCTTTCAATCCTGCCTCTAGAGAGAAGGAATATAAGCTTTTGCTGCTTTGAAAATCAAATTCTTATCAATAAAACCATGATTTACATTAGTTTATTGCGATTCATCTTGTCAGTCCCATAAAGCTGTTGTCAACCCTTGCTGGAGTGATCCCTTGTAAGTGAGGGAAACTGCTTAAAACACCTGCCATATTCCAGCACTGTATCAGGAGCTATGAATTAGATATGCCACAAAGGAGAGAGAAGAATGTTCCTAGCGTGCCTAAAGCAATGGAAAAGTGGAAAAGATCCCTGCCTCTATAACTGCATGGCAGCAAAGAAGGGAAAAACAATTGAGGTGCTATTACTGCAGAATCTTCCGCTTAAATGTATGCTATCTTGAATTTTTCATGGCTATTTCAAGTGATTAAGTATTGCTTCCCCAATTTTAAGATCTTTGTGTACCTGAAGTCAGAAACCTAAACGAAAATTCAGCTTCTGTCTCTTTCTAACCTGTGAGTTTGGATACTCTACATCTTGCAGCTTCACTCTGCTCCTGTATACAGAGAGCTGGCATTTGATTCTCCAGGTGGTGATGAGTACATTCCACAGGACAACCTGGGAGACATGGGAAACATGCATAGCCATAACAAGTGCTCAGCATCTGTTTAAGTTGTGGCAGTTTAAAGGAAATGGGGACCTGTGGTCAGTTACAATTCAAAGCATTTTAGAAACCAGGAAGGTAGAAATAAATAAATACCCAAGTCATGCAGCCAATACAAAAGTAGGTATACAATAATTGGCCCAATAACTTTTTACCAACTCATAAAAAAAGTATTGACATCCAATAGTCTGACAGGTAGAGCTTCAAAGTCATCACTCTGATACACAGAATAAGAAGAAGCCGAAAAAAGTGAAAATAAACATCTTTTCTTGGGCCCTCAAGAGACATGAAGTCCCAGGCAAACTACCACCCTGAAATCTGACAGGTGAGGTCAACTTACCTGAGCAGAAAGCTGCCGGAGACGTAACCCAGAAGGAAGATTTACATGGCAATGCTGATGAACTATGGTAGCACCAAAATGAGATGCTCTCAGGACTGAGTGCTAGGTCAGCATTATACATTTTCATGGGTTTTCCTGAAGAATCTTGCCAGGCTCTTCTAGTGAGGAACCGAGAAAAATCCCGTTTTGGCTTTGACCCGGGGGTGGGGTGGGGTGGGGTGGAGAGTAGCCCTTGTGAAATATGCTCAAAGAGTTTTCCAAAACTAAGGTCTAACTGCAGGGAAAGACTTTACCCGAGCCTGGTTGGGGGTGGGGGGGTAGGGTGGAGGGTTGGGGGAGGTTAGTGACCTCCCTTCAGGCCCACTAGCCTTCCTGTCTTAACTAAGGGAGGGGTGGGAAAGTTAAACAGCTAAACACAACGCTTTGAAGGTCAGGTCTCAGGAACACAAGCTCACAAACAGATTGAGTTTCTCGAACAATTGCCTCTCCACACTTTAGCACCACACCAGGAGTATATTTGCAGCTAAAAGTAATGCAAGACGCAGATGCTCTCTGACCAGGAGGATGTGGGGAAGCCCAAAGGCAACAGGGGAAACCAAAACAAAGACACTGGAGGGATCTGAAGACTGGCGACCTAGAGCTATAGCACAGATCCTATGAAAAACCTCACCATATAGTGGTTTAAGAAGCCAAGTATGGCTGAAAAACGTAGTCCTAAATTTGTTAACAGAAAAATAGAGGGCACTCGGAATCACAGCTGTGTTGTTGGAACTCCATGAGGCGCCATTTCAAAAAATCTAAGCAGGGTGGTGACACAATCACATTCACCTTTTAGAATATTTCTATGGCAGCTCTTTGGGAAATGAATTGGGAGTTGTTAAGACTGTGAGAGGCTGGTTGACCTAATGAGGAAAGATAAACGCCCCAATGGGGCCAGTGGTGACCTGGGTAGGTGGACAGGCAGAGCACCAAGCCACAGTGTCAGCAAGCAAAGAAGTCTATGAATGAGGTTAAGGTAGTTGGGAAACACAACATCAATCTTAGGGATTCCGGTCTGGGCTACATATGAATGATGACACCAGTGTGCAGAGAAGGAAATTTAAAAAGAGCAACTGAGTTAGAAGAAAAGATGATGGTTTCAATTTTGGACCTAGAGAGTTCAGGCAACTTCTGAGATAATTCCGTGGAGATGCCCAGGAGGCAGCTGAAGACATGTGTCCAGAGTCCTGAATGTTCAGCGACAGCCAAATGGAACACCGATGACAACAAAACCACTCAAGATGATAAAAATGCTCAAGAAGATTGTGTAGAATTATATACTGGCCTGTAATTGTTGGACACAGTAAGTCAGAAGGAGAATTTAGGAAGAGTGTCCTGCACAGAAGGCAAGTAAGCAAATGCAATCACAGAGAAGCTTGGAAAACAGAAGAATTTTATGTACGGAATCTCACAGTTTGTAAAGACTCCAAGAATCTAAGGGGGAAAAAAAAAGGATTACCTTAGCAAAGTTTGAGAGTACTTCACTACTCACTTTCTATTTTTGCTAAAAAGATAATGAAAACTAAAAGGACTTCTTCGATCATGTCGCTAATATACCATCCTTCTCGAATATGTTACAATTTCACAAACTAGTGAATGCCAAAAACATAATGCTGGCACACTCCATTCTTGGATACCGTCCCTTCTTCAGTGACAATACAAATTTTCCCATCAAAATGCTTTGATTCAATATTCAGAAGTACATCTACAAAGGTGCAAAAGATCGTTTTAATTGGAAACTCATGTAAAGCCAATCACAGATAAAAACAGATGAGACTTACCAGAAAGCCAGTTGGATTCTTTTGCTGTTAGAGGGGTGAGTGGTAAGAGATCGCTTGTTCCAAAGATGGAGGTGGCCATCCCACTGCACCTGCTCTTGTACAATGTGACTTTGACACTCCATGTCCTCCTCCCCTGGAATCTGGGAGGGCCTGCGGATGGCCTGTAACGGGGACAACACAACAGAAGTGGCTCTGTGTGATTCACGGAGCTGGGTGACACCAAATGATGCAGCTCTCACCCAGTTCACTGGACTACTTGTTTCTAGCATTCGGAGCAAGAAATCTGGATTCCCTGAGGTCACTATGCTCTAAGGAAGCCAAGCTGCTTGAAGAGGCAACATGAGGGAGTTTTGTTCAATAATCCTAGTCTTGGCCCCAGCACTGACGAAGGACATGTGAGTGAACAAGCTTCTGGGAGATTCCAAAATCCCAAATTCCCAGCAGTGCGGGGTTCCAGCTGAGCCCCAGGTGTGATGTAGGGACCAGCAATCACCACTATCATTTCCTAATTCCTCACCCTCGGGATCAGGGTGCTGGCTGTTCACTTCATTGCCTCTCAGTTACAAATAAACCCTTTTCCCCTGCTCTCTGGTAATGGGGATAGGTTCTCTCCACGCTCACCAACTAGATGCTCAATTTGGCTTAAGTCCTATGAGTCTTTGCACTAAAAATCCCTTCCTGGAACCTGAGTTCTGATATTCCATCGTACCTTGTACATGCTCTACGCTAACACTCACCACACTGCATTTAAACTTTATTTTTCCTTCTGACTGCCTAGATACAACTCCAGGATTAACACAGCATCTGATACCTAGTTTAATACATTTTTTTGGAAAAAGAATGAATGAATGGGGCGTCTGGGTGGCTCAGTCAGTTGGGCATTCGACTTCGGCTCATGATCTCATGGCTCATGATCTCATGGCTCGTAAGTTCAAGCCCCGTGTCAGGCTCTGGGCTGACAGCTCCGAGCCTGGAGCCTGCTTCGGATGGTCTCCCCCTCTCTCTCTGCCCCTCCCCCACTCATGCTCTGTCTCTCTCTCCTTCAAAAATAAATAAACATTAAAAACTTACAAAAAAAAGAATGAATGAATGGGCAAATGAATGAAAGAAGAACGTTTATGTACCTCACATGGCTGGGGTTTGCACACCCAACCCAATGAGCCCTAAGGACAATTCCAGTTTAAGAAGAACATAAGGTTGCCACTAATTGTCAGATAAAGTGTTTCAAGTATTTCCTACAGTGGGTGAACATAGCACATGTGGAATCTGAAAATAAATAAAGTACTCACCATCTAAATATGGAGTATCTGTTTTGTTTATATGTACCATATGACTGAGCTAGTATGCAAATTCAACTTCCGATCATGATATTTTCATAGGAAAAAAGTATAAAAAAACAAGACACCCCTAAATTAGCAGTTCTCTAAAAATTATTCAGTAAATGTTACGGGAATGATCTGTTCCATGTTAATTATAAATTTAAAAAATGTAAAGTATAAGCTCTTTGTATAGTTGATATCAACACGTCTTAAGAGAACTTATTGGGAGATACGAAATCGGTAAAGTCTCAGTATGTTAGAGCAAAAATGCTAGAAATCAAATGCCTTTCTTTTCTTTCCTTTTCTTTTGGTTATCACTCTGGTGTATGCAAGATGGCCAGGTGAAAAGGAAAGATAACTTGCTCATTTTTCAGTCATTAAAAACCAGATTAGACCTCTGATTCTTCAACAACGTAGTCATGTGGCATCAGAAGTCACAGTTAACCATTCGGGCTTTTTTGTTTCCTCATGTGACAGCCGGTGTAATAACCCTGCCTGTAGGGGGTTGTTCTGAGATGTCAGGAGACACGGCAGGCCATGCAGACGGACCGTGCCTGGTGTGGAGGAGACTCTCCTGAAATCAAAGAATTAGTACGGGGCTGAGGGGTAACGAGCTGCATAGATCTTGAAGTGAACCTCTAATGCCACTGGGGAAATGAATAACGAGATTTATCCTGCTCGCCTCATAAATTTGATTAATACAATGATTGACTAAATACTATATATTCTGAAGATTAAAAATAGAAGCTGGTCGGCTGATACACAATTCTATTATTTCACAATAAAAGGACACTTAGGCTCAGAGGCTTACATTGAGTTTTTCCCCTAAATAAATATTATTCATCACAGTAAACTAGTATTAAAGATCACACAAATAATGCCAGTTTGAAAGGGCCTGTGAGGCACCACCTTAAATCGCTCTGAGGTCTTAACGAAGGTTTTACCATCGCAACCTTGGCTTTCTCTCTCCACCAGGTTTGCCTGATAGTGGATTCATCCTCTGCCCAAAAGTCATTTCTTAATTTCAGCATAATTTGCCATCTGGAGAGGCGAGGAATGAGGAACGGTTTTATTTCCCAACCCAGCAAGCCCTGGCAACTTCACATTTACCAGTTCTTTCTCCAGATACCTCTCTCCTCCAACATTTATCAAAGGACGTGACATGAAGCCAAGTGGCTCGCAGATCACTGTCCTGCCTGAAAATCTCTTCTCTAGATCATAAGCTTCACTAAGACATTAAAAAAAAAAAAAAATTGTTTTGTTACTCTAGGCAGGGTGCTGCAAAACTTTCTGAAACTACATAACAAGGGTTTCTTTTCCGTTAGCTTTTTAATATCACTTTTCTGCTTTTCCTTCAAAGTCTGTCCCAAAAGCCTCCTTGAGACCCACCAGGCTTATGCTCACACCCTTTCCAAGACTCCCTCATTAAACAGTGTCCCTAACACTCTCCTTGTTTCTGTCTGCCCGTCTAGTCCCGGAGCTAATGCCCCATGTTTGGGTTGTTAGAATAGCAACCAAGAACTTGCTTCTTGGTACCAAACTATGTTTCAGTACACTTTAAACCAGTGGCTTTGAACATCAACACTCGTTTTATTGCTTTAATTAATGAATTAATTTATTTATTTAATTTATTGCAGTAATCTGCTACGTGGGCCAGACTCGGAGAAGATACCTCGTGTCTGCCCATCTCGAATCAGGAGGAGAAGCTGGGACAGTTGGACCCGAGGGACCGGATTCATCAAAGTGTTGCTCATCCCTGCCTGACGACTGATGCTGACTGTCGGCTGGAGCTTCAGATGGGGCTCTGTATTGGTCAGCACGGCCTGCTGTAACAAAATACCGCGGCTGTTTAGCTTAAACAAGAGACTTTTACTCGTCGCAGTTCTGCATGCTGGAAAGTTTGAGGTCAAGGTGCCAGCGGATTTGGCATCTGGTGGGAGTCCTCTCCCTGGCTTTCATTTAGCTGCCTTCTCACTAAGTGGCTCCCTCGTGGCAGAGAGGGGAAGCTCTGGTGTCCGTCCCTCGTTTTACAAGGATCCTAATCCCATCATGGAGGCCCCCCATCATGACCTCGGCTAAATCTAACTTCCAGAGTCTTACCTCCAAGTGCCGCCATAGTGAAGATTAGGGCTTCAACATATCGATTTGGGAACGCACAATCATTCAGTCCACCAAGGCTGTCACCCAGAACACTCATGTGTGTCCTCCAAGTTGCTTGGTTTTCCTTCAGCATGATGACTGGCTTCTAAAAATGAGACTCTTGGGCAAGCACCCCAGAATGGCTTGACCTCGCTCTGCTCTGACCGACTCTGCATCACTTTCGCCAAGCTCTCTCATCTGGGGCACCCTAAATTCTACTCAGGTTCAGAGGGATAGAATACTCACTCAAAGGGAGTAGGTCGACACCACACAGTAAGAAGAGAGTGCTGAATGGGGCCCTTTGTAGTATCAGCTTCAGAAAGGACAATCTACGACAATCTCAGTTGCTGAGATCTCCTTTTCCCTCTAGTGAGACATGATGAACCCCCGCACAGCCCGAGCATTTCTTTAAGTTCTTTAAATGTTTATTTGTGTTTGGGGATGGGGATGGGGATGGGCAGAGAGAGACACACACACTGAAACCGAAGCAGGCTCCAGGCTCTGAGCTATCAGCACAGAGCCTGGTACAGGACTCGAACTCACAAACTGTGACATCATGACCTGTGAAGTCAGATGCTTAACAGACGGAGCCACCCAGGCACCCCAGCCTGGGAATTTCTAAGAAAAGAACTCCCTCCTACCAATATAAAAACACCATCTCCATAACGGAGAGCTTTAATTTATCTCAAAAGATAAAGAAATGTAGAAAGAAAATACCAAGGAAGTGGCAACACGTGTCTTACGGGATTTGGGAATTGCTATGGACAAGAGCCACCACATGCCTCCTATGCTTCCCCTTCCAGAGCAGGAGTATTGAAAGTCCTTATTCTGTGCCCAAGTCACCACTGAATATTCGATGTGTGGTGGGGGAGCTGAGTAGGTAAGTCGTCTCTTTAGGTCACAGCTTTTCCGATGGAAAGGACATCCCTGAAGAGCGGTGTGAAGGAATTGTACTTCCGGAGCATCATCTACACCTGAAGATGACCCAAATGATGCGGCAGAAGAGCTCCAAGCGGTATCAGGAGGGCAGGAGCCTGAGTGTTCTTGGGGGAGGGTTCCGAGGTATTTTGCATGTGAGAAAGAAATGGGGAGCTGTGGTCCTCAGACAGGCTGTGGACAATTGTATTTCTCAAAAAGGTCCTCCACAGGCGATCTCACCCCGCGTGCTTTTCCTCACACGTGAAGTGGCATCTCGCCCATCAAGTGGTAGACTCTCTGTCCCTTTCCCCCTGGACCTGGGTGGAACTCTGTGAGTGGAGCAGGAGGGACGCTAGTGACTTCCAAGGCCCGGACCCAGGCAAGTCACACTCCTTCTCTTCATCTCTTTGAGATACTCGAAACCTGGCAGACATGCCCTCAACAAGCCAAGGAGTCACGTGGTAAGAACATGTGCAGGTGTTCCGACGGGCCCAGCTGTAATCCCAGCTGATATCCAGCCTCCACTGTCAGGCCAAGTGATCCCTACACTGATTCCAGTCCCAGCTGTCCAAGAACCCGGCCTTCGGGGCCAGCCCCGCGGATGCCACGTCGGGAAGGGCTGAGCTGTCTTGCATGGAGCCCCGACCACACTGCAGAACCACAGGCAAACCAACCCCTGTCGATTTCACACTCTTGAGCTTTGTGGTGTCCTGTCAGGCTGCACTAGACAAATGGAACAGGAAATGTCAGCTAAAAGGAGATACCCCTGTTGGTTTTTAACTGAGAGGCTTCCCTGCATCCGCCCATTGACCTGGAATTCGTTAATTACTATTGCTATTATTATCTGGTGCATCGTGATGAAGCAAACTATTGTTTCACAGTCTCAAGTGGCAGGATTACCGACTTCAACGTAAAAGCAATTCATTTAAGAAGAAATAAAAATGGTGTGTGGGCGCGGGGTGGTGGGGGGGGGCGGCACACACGAACCCATTGGTTCATTCTGCCTCATCTAGAAAGCTTCTTCCATCAAGGCAGACCCCGAATCCACACACACACGCATAACGTGATCCTCGAGCACAGATCGCCGACTCAGATCTGTCCTATTGGCCTTATTACGCAATCATACGAACAACGTCGTTGGGAAATGATTGCGCTATAGGTCAGGTCTTCCTTGGCCCCAATCTTTCCTTCAGTACAAAATTTATCTTAGAAGACTTTTTGTAGGGTTAGCTTTACATCATTTTTCCCTGAGAGAATTAATGTCAGATATTCATATATATATATATATATATATATATATATATGTCATGTTCTTAGTCTGGGCGTCCAATTTTCTTCTTTCTCCTCATCCATTCTTTCTGCTCCCAAGCGTTTCCAAAAATTGTTGCGTTTCAGATCACACTGCCAGCTGCATACTTTACTGCCTTACTAATCTGCAGACATCTCTTACTTGATAACACTTCACACAGCTGTCTACCCCAGGCTTAAATGACTCTCTGATTTCTGAACAAGAAGCAGTTACACAAATAATGGCTCCAGGCCAAGGTCTTTGGCAGCATGGTTTTATCCACCAGGCCTGGCACAGAGAAAAGTTAAGAAAAATGGCTTTTTAATTTCTATTAAGTGTCTACATTTTTATCCTATCAAGTGACAAAGAATACAATTAAAGACTTGCTATACAGCATGTCAAACACGTATTCTAGTGTTTTGTGTTTTTTTAAATCTCATTTCTCTTCCCTTGTGTTTTATCATAGAGACAAGCTTTTCTTTTTTTCTTCTTTTTCCTTCCCTTTTTCCCCCAGTAGAATGTGGCGAAGATTCTGACAACCTTTTCTCCTCCTTTTTGTTACAGCCAAAAAAACCTCTAGTCCTTCAGGAGGCTTTTAATTGTTATCAGCTTGAAAGGGCTATCAGAAACCTGCAGTTAATGCCCTCAGATATGGTGAGTCTCAACCTTGTGAACCCTTTTAACACAGCCCAGGTGCCTTTTCTAATACATCTTGTAAGGGAAGTTACTCATTGAAAAAAATAACGTGCTGAACCATTAAAATGTTTAACATTCAAAAAGCCAATAATAATAATGATTAATAGGGGCGCCTGGGTGGCGCAGTCGGTTAAGCAGCCGACTTCAGCCAGGTCATGATCTCGCGGTCCGTGAGTTCGAGCCCCGCGTCGGGCTCTGGGCTGATGGCTCAGAGCCTGGAGCCTGTTTCCGATTCTGTGTCTCCCTCTCTCTCTGCCCCTCGCCCGTTCATGCTCTGTCTCTCTCTGTCCCAAAAAATAAATAAATGTTGAAAAAAAATAATAATGATTAATAAAAGTATAGCAGCAACACAAAGTATCCAAGAAATCTAATGGCCCTGGAATTACAGAAGATGTGAAAAGTCTCTTTTTTTTTTTTTTTTTTT
>NW_024412405.1:7188905-7190316 GCF_014898765.1 Herpailurus yagouaroundi | reverse complement strand
TTTTTTTTTTTTTTTTTTTGCCATTAAGCAAACAAATCAATGAACTAGAACTAAAACCTTCGTATCAAATAGGCTGACAAAATATACCAGCCAATAAATGTTTTAGAAAAAAAAAAAAAGGAAACACAAACCTTATTGCTAAAAAAAAAAAAAAAATGGCAGAACAAGAACAAAAATGTCTATCAAGCCCTAGGAGCAGAAAAGGGGGTGGTTACTCAGAACCCATTTTCCTTTTTGTCAGTTTGTGCTCTTCTGGCATCGTCTGAGTCTGAAAAACGCAAAATGAATTTCATGTCAATGATACCAGATCATTCCAGGTTAGATCAGAGACAGAAATGGACCATCAGAGGAGGTGGGTAGTTAATTCCTAACCTGCGCCATTACATTTTGCCAAATCTTGCCATTGCAATCACGCTTCAGGTTTCCTTAATTCTCTTTTATTTGTACCAGGTTCATTATAAACTGTACTAATAAATAGGCTGTAAATGCATCTAAAGCTGTAAGGAATAATGGCAAACACCACTGATAACCTCTTATACCACAAACCTTTTCATTAACTTTTTTTTTTTTAACTTAAGTAAAACCTAGAAAAAGAATTCACTGGAACTCGGCAAATGAACTTGAAAAAAGTATTATTTTTGTCGAAATGAGTAGGCTGACTCTCAAAGTGCATTTTAAATTCAGTCCATTGCATTCTCAATAATATCTTAAATATGGGGCAATTATAGCTCTCTCCTAAATCTCCTGACTTTTCGCTATGGGAATATTAAGCAAAATTGTAGATAGGTCTCCAAATTGGATTGCACTTTATCCTGTGCTCTAGACCAGAACCAAGATAGGCTAAGCTTGCCAGTCACAGTCCCCTCTGCATAGGAGATTGTTTTATCAAAATAAGGGAAGAAAAGGAAACAATATGTCTTTTCAAGGACTAGAAACTATGCAAATAGCTTTCAACTGGCCCTTTATGATGGAAATGCAAGGGAAGGGAGCCTGGAGGAAGGGGGCTGGCCCCACTCTATTATTCCCATGGGGGGTGATCTCTCCAACTCGACTTGATCCTTCTGCGTATGACAGTGAAACTAACAGCCCAATTCCTTTCACAAGGTGCGAGAAAAACTGTTCAGGGCTTGGTGAATATCACTTTTCTCTGTTGCCATTCTTTGAAATCGCAAGCAACTTCAGTGGACGAGACACCCAAATCGGGTCCTTTTTTTTTTTTTTTCCTTGCCACTTTTTACTTCATGAATAAATAAAAGGACTACTTCTCCATCTACACTACGTGCCTCAACCCAGGCTAGAAAGCAGATAGTCTGACCCTAATCCCACGACCATCATCTTTTTTTCAACGTTTTTATTTATTTTTGGGACAGAGAGAGACAGAGCATGAACGGGGGAGGGGCAGAGAGAGAGG